>NC_044068.1:907704-990204 GCF_902167405.1 Gadus morhua | reverse complement strand
CTAAAGAGCATGTAGCAGAGACGCTAAAGAGCATGTAGCAGAGAGGCTAAAGAGCATGTAGCAGAGAGGCCAAAGAGCATGTAGCAGAGAGGCTAAAGAGCATGTAACATAGAGGCCAAATAGCATGTAGCAGAGACGCTAAAGAGCATGTAGCAGAGAGGCTAAAGAGCATGTAGCAGAGAGGCTAAAGAGCATGTAGCAGAGACGCTAAAGAGCATGTAGCAGAGAGGCTAAAGAGCATGTAGCAGAGAGGCTAAAGAGCATGTAGCAGAGAGGCTAAAGAGCATGTAGCAGAGAGGCCAAAGAGCATGTAGCAGAGAGGCTAAAGAGCATGTAGCAGAGAGGCTAAAGAGCATGTAGCAGAGAGGCTAAAGAGCATGTAGCAGAGAGGCTAAAGAGCATGTAGCAGAGAGGCTAAAGAGCATGTAGCAGAGAGGCTAAAGAGCATGTAGCAGAGAGGCCAAAGAGCATGTAGCAGAGAGGCTAAAGAGCATGTAGCAGAGAGGCCAAAGAGCATGTAGCAGAGACGCTAAAGAGCATGTAGCAGAGACGCTAAAGAGCATGTAGCAGAGAGGCTAAAGAGCATGTAGCAGAGAGGCTAAAGAGCATGTAGCAGAGAGGCTAAAGAGCATGTAGCAGAGAGGCTAAAGAGCATGTAGCAGAGAGGCTAAAGAGCATGTAGCAGAGAGGCTAAAGAGCATGTAGCAGAGAGGCTAAAGAGCATGTAGCAGAGAGGCCAAAGAGCATGTAGCAGAGAGGCTAGCATGATTTATAACTGTTTCAGGGTAACGTCAACTTGTGCATAGGACGGATGTCCGTCAATCAAAAAGGCGTTTGAAGCATCATGGTGGATGTTCCACGCTGTAATTGATTGAACATTGGAGTCCAGCGGTGTCTATGAATGAGAACACACAGTCAGCCAGTGTTTAGCAGGCCACAGTACGTGCGGCTGCAGAGCAGCCAGATGTGGTGATGAGCAACACTGGCGCACCCCAAGGAACAGTACTTTCACCCTTCCTCTTTACCATCTACACCTCTGACTTCAGCTTCAACTCTGGAACCTGCCATCTCCAGAAATTCTCAGATGACTCCTCCATCGTGGGCTGCATCAGTGAGGACAGGGAGGACGAGTACAGAGGTGTGGTGGAGGACTTCGTCAGATGGTCTGAGGAGAACCACCTCCAACTCAACATCGGCAAGACCAAGGAGCTGGTGGTGAAATTCCGCCGGAAGAGGAAGCCAACCCCTATTACCATCCAGGGGGTTGAAATTGAGACAGTGGATTTGTATAAGTTCCTTGGAGTACACATCAACAATAAACTGGACTGGTCTGACAACACAGAGGCCCTCTACCGGAAGAGTCAAGGCTGGGGAGTCAAACCGACTCAACTAGCTGGTTAGGAAAGCCAGCTCTGTTGTGGGACTTGAGCTGGACAGTCTGGAGGTGGTGGTGGAGAGGAGGATGAGGGACAAACTCAAGTCCATCCTGGGCAACCCCTCCCATCCCCTCCATGCTGAGCTGCGGCAGATGAGGAGCACCTTCAGCCACAGGTTCATGTTCCCCAGGTGCAAGACGGAGCGCTTCAGGTGCTCCTTTGTGCCGGCAGCCATTAGGCTGTTCAACAGTGCCTGATGATGATTGTGTTTGTGTATGTCTATGTGTTTGCATATGCATGTGTGTTTGTTTAGGTATGCGTATATATGTGTATATGCATCACCCATCATGATGTTGGTTCTGTTTGTCTTGTTTTTGTCCCTATTTTAACTATCAGTGTCTATTTATGCATTAGCACTTTGTATTGATTGTATTTATTGCATTGTCATTTTATTCTGTGTCCTTCAACTGCTGCTGGGCTGTTTTTGCAACAAACAAATTTCTCCTACGGGGGATTAATAAAGTTGTATCTTATCTTATCTTATTTAGAGTAGTTACACTCTTGTGGGAGATCATTAATGTATAAAAGAAAAAGCAAAGGCCCAAGGATACTTCCTTCTGGAACACCCATGTCACACCTTAAGGGCTGAGATGTTGCATGGTCAATTTTGACAACTTGTGATCTGTCTGTTAAATAAGAGGAAATCATATCTAAAACAGAGGGTGATAGGTTAAAAGAGGGAAGTTTGGATAATAAAATCAGGTGGTCTACTGTGTCAAATGC
This sequence comes from Gadus morhua, assembly GCF_902167405.1. Taxonomy (NCBI): domain Eukaryota; kingdom Metazoa; phylum Chordata; class Actinopteri; order Gadiformes; family Gadidae; genus Gadus; species Gadus morhua. Next base: position 988,045 of record NC_044068.1, on the reverse strand, counting down.
TTTACGAAAATCAATAAAAAATTGCTCCAGTGGTGTGTCTTCTATTTAAAGAGTTTCGAATTTCCTCAGTGAAGAGCAGTAAAGCTGACGTGGTGGACCGCTTTGCACGGAAACCATGTTGGCAGTTACTTAGCTCTCTTGTTGCTTTAAAGATAGAAGCTTAATTGATTGGATAAGGTGTTTTCAAGCAGCTTAGATATTGTTGGGAGTATGGCTATAGGTCTATAGTTAGAGGCCAGACAAGGGTTGTCAGCTTTGACATTTTTTTGAGAATGTGCTGTTTTCCAGTTGGAGGGGAAAATAGAGAGCCTAATACAAAGGTTGATTAAGTGGTGGAGAAGAGGTATAAGGCTGTTAGCATGAGTCTTCAAAAAAATAGTGTTTAAGCAGTGGCGGGCCGTCAGGGCCAGCAAAGCCTTCTCTGCTGGCCTAGACACTTTCAGAACAATACATTATTTTTATAAAATATATAATTTATACCTTTTAATATATATATTTTATCATTCATTGTATCTATTTTAATAAGTTTGTTCACATAAGTCTAAATTCGTATTTATTTGTTTTTTTCCTTCAGTTGCTTTGCCTCCAGCGCGATAATATATTTATTAGAGCCCTTATCCATTCAGATTATTTCCCTGCGCTGTCCGGGTAAAAATAATTTATCTGAGGCCTTGAGAATCCTGAGAGAATCCCCTCGCTGTTGACGCTAATGGGGACTATGTTGTTGATTGACATGTTCTTCAACCAATCAGATTTCGAGTATGCCGAGTTGGGTGTATCCATTTACACGTCTAGGCCATCTAGCTGGCCTTGTTGTTTGGCGCCATCAGGAGGAAAACAAAAGGAATCACAACTAGCTAGCAGCAAAATTATATATATGATTAGGTTAGATTTGATTTGATTAAATTCACTTTAATTACAATGGATGACAGAGGAGAAGGACTGGATATTGCGGCCGACTTGTTGAAAAAGTCTTTTTCGAGAAGGATTTTCTCAGAAAAGCTATAAATTGTGAAACAGGGACGACCAACACCGCAGCTAGCTGCTCTGACCCAGCCGGGCAAAGGATTTGTGCGGCACTTTCAATCCAGCAACTACGAGAGGTATAGTTGGCTGACAGCGTCAAGTGGTCATTGTAATCTGTATTGCTGGGAATGCTTGCTATTTGCAACGGATCGATGTGGTGTTAGGAGCCACGGTGGGTTTTCCAACCTGAGTTGTCTTACAAAGTCGGCATTGAGACACCAAAGTACGGCGGGCCACTTGCATGCAACAGTCTTGTTGAAGACGTTCGGAGACACCCGAGTAGATTTCAACTCAATGAGCAAGTAAGAAGGGAAACAGAGCTCCACAACGAAATCGCACTTTGGTTGATTTGTAAAGCCTATATTAATATTCTTTTGGTTTAAAAAAACAACCTGTGTTCGTTAAAGTAACATGGGATTGTTTTGGATTGGTTCTTGTTTGGTAGTATTGAATGTGGATGAATTTATTGCAAAAGTCCTCAAAATCAAGCACAGGTTCTAGGAAAGAAGCACGTACTTTACAGCGTTTTTACTAAATGACGGAAGATTTACTGCGGTCAAGCCAGCCGACTCATCAAGATCGGCGGTCAAGCCAGCCGACTCAGTTTTTTTTACCTGCAGTGGCGTTTCTACATTAGGGACCCACGAGATGGCGCTGTTGAGAAGAAGGCTCAATCCATTCCTACTTCGTGGCAAACTATATATATATTTTTTAGAGCTGTCAAGCGATTAAAATATTTAATCGTGATTAATCGCATTAATGTCATAGTTAACTCTAATTAATCGCGATTAATCGCAAATTATTTTTCTATGCTAAATATCCCTTGATTTTTTTGTCCCATAATTCTTCTCATTTTAATTCTCTTATCAACATGGTGAAGTGCATCGGCTTGCCTTGTGCAAATGATTTTTTATTGATAACAACATTGGCATATACACTGATCAAAACAGGACGATACAAAAAAAGAGCCTATAGTGCAATTAAACGACTGCTTTGAACAAATGTCATTTGAACATAGCAGTCAGGCTACTGCTTCTTTGTTTTGAGCCAAAGAGAAAAAAAATTTTTTTATTTTTTTTTATTTTTTTTTTATAAAGTAATTGCGTTAATCGCGCGATAATTTTTTTAATGCCATTAAATTTGGTTTGCGTTAACGCCGTTAATAACGCGTTTAACTGACAGCTCTAATATTTTTATGTGCAAAGTAGCGTACATATTTGTGTGAATAAACTTGACTCACAAGCATTATTGCCTTGTTTTGGAGTAATTTGATTCGTGTGTTCTACTGCCTGTGTGCTTGCTTGAATGAACGTTATGTCTATATTTCCGTTTCCTGTTTCCGGAGGGGCAAAGACCCACGCTGCCCCACCGTTACCATAGAAACACCAATGAGCGCGAACCACACCGGCCAAAGTTAACATTGAGGCTAGGGGCAATTTCAAATTTGCCCCTAGACGTTAACTGCGTAATCTACGTATTCTACGTAATGTAGACTGGGATAATGCGAAACCCGCGAGAACTCTACCCCGAGACTAAGCAAAAAAAACATACAGTGAGAGTGAGATCAGGAGTTACAGGGGACTTACAGAAGAGTTCGCTATCGGTAGATTTTACACAATTTTGAAAGAGTTTTTTAATTAATGAATAACGATGAATAACGTAGATTATTTGCTGAGGGTGCAATTCAGCACATTGCCGCAGGAAGAAAAATTAGAAATAAAACGTTTGGGACCACACAGACCAGACGACTTCACTCTGAACCAGCCTGGTGAGAAAACGAACCGAAATTTCAAGATGGAGTGGTTTGAAAGAAAGACATGGCTAACTGCGAGCACAACAAAAAGAGCACTGTTTTGCTTTCCATGCCTTCTTTTTGGAAATACCACTAACGCAGACTCAGTTTGGACCACTGATGGCTTTTAAGACCTGAAGCAAGTGAGGAGCCGGGCACATCAAAGCGCAGGAAAACAAATACGCCTGCCGTGATGAAGGAGGCCTGTGATACGTTGATTGCGCAAGTGGAGGACCGGTTCTCACAGAGTGACCATCTTATTGCCGCACAACTGGTGGACTGCACACTGTTCCCAAAGTTTGTTAAGTCATTCCCGGAGGCCCAACTCGCCTGTGCTATCAAGCTCTGGCCCACAGCTCTGATGAACGAGGGGAAGCTGCAAACTGAGCTGACTCTTTTTTACGGACACACTGAGCTGCACACAGGGAAATCTGCACTGTTGCTGTTCAAGGCCATTCACGACAACAACCTGCAAGAGGCCTTGTCTGAAACCTGCACTCTACTCAGCATCATCATCACAACCCCCATGACGTCTGCGGAGTCTGAGAGGAACTTTTCAACGCTGAAAAGGATAAAGACTTTCACTAGGAACACGATGGGACAGAAGAGACTGAACGCCCTCTCCATGCTTTCTATTGAAAACACCTTCATTAATGGACTGCTGGATTTTAACGACAAAGTAATCGAGAGGTTTGCTCAAGCAAAGAACCGTCGAGCCAACTTCCTTTTTAAGTGATCGGCATTGGTGAGTCAAAACCTTTTTTTTTCTTTTTTTTTTTGAGCTGAAGGAGATCGTCTTTTTTGTTTAAAAAATTATGGAAGTTATTGAAGCTATGTGTCTGTCTAATTGTTTTACTTTAATGCTATATTATGAGGCCATGACTCTTAGCAGGAAACCGGTGGATTGCTTACTCCGGGTAGGAAATGAGTCCTTAGCCCAAGTGAAGGAGTTCAAGTACCTCGGGGTCTTGTTCGCGAGTGAGGGTACTATGGAGCGTGAGATTGGCCGGAGAATCGGAGCAGCGGGGGCGGTATTGCGTTCGCTTTACCGCACCGTTGTAACGAAAAGAGAGCTGAGCCGCAAGGCAAAGCTCTCGATCTACCGGTCGATCTTCGTTCCTATCCTCACCTATGGTCATGAGGGCTGGGTGATGACCGAAAGGACGAGATCGCGGGTACAAGCGGCCGAGATGAGTTTTCTCAGAAGGGTGGCTGGCGTCTCCCTTAGGGATAGGGTGAGAAGCTCAGCCATCCGTGAGGAACTCGGATTAGAGCCGCTGCTCCTTTACTTAGAAAGGAGTCAGTTGAGGTGGTTCGGGCATCTGGTAAGGATTCAGGCACGTCCAGTGGGGAGGAGACCTCGGGGAAGACCCAGGACTAGGTGGAGAGATTATATCTCAACACTGGCCTGGGAACGCCTCGGGATCCCCCCGTCAGAGCTGGTCAATGTGGCCCGGGAAAGGGAAGTCTGGGGCCCCCTGCTTGAGCTGCTCCCCCCGCGACCCGACCCCGGATAAGCGGATGACGATGAGATTAGATGAGAGATGAGATATTATAGTGCGTACCATGTTGGCGCTCTGAGATTCTTTGGAACGAATAGTGCGTTTCAAATATAATGCAATATTATTATTATTATTATAGGCAACATCTTTGTGTCGTACTGAGCGCTAAAGCATGTGAAATGTATTTGAAATAGGATGTCTGCTCCCTGCTGGTACTCAAAATGCAGCCCATAGTATACCTGACTGGTCTATATACGTAGGCCTACTGTTATAATAATCAGCTACCTCTATTTTTGTGACGTAATATGACGTCATATAAATTTGCCCCACCAGAAATTTCAGGCTAAAATCGCCACTGCGTACCTGTATATACTAGCCATTACGGTAATGGCGTCTCAGAACTAGTTTCAAATAAAAGCATTCGTCGGGTACATCAAAGGAAGTGTACGGCCGTTGTGGTATTTACTTTCAAAATAAAAGCCCACCAAACATTCCAATACGAGACATATTACATATGATTTTGGATACGATTTAAAAGAAAATGCCCTGTTATTCCAGGCTCATTTCACTTCAGGGTTATAGTTCACGACCCCATGGGGTCAGGCAAGAAGTTTCAGAACATTCTGATGTGGAGTTTCAAAGTAAAAGCCAACCAAAGTTTCCAATATGAGACATATTACATATGATTTTGGATTCAATTGAAAAGAAAATGCCCTGTTATTTCAGGCTCATTTCACTTCAGGATTATAGTTCAAGACCCCATGGGTTCACGCAAAAAGTTTCAGAACATTCTGATGTGGAGTTTCAAAATAAAAGCCAACCAAAGTTTCCAATATGAGACATATTACATATGATTTCGGATTCAATTTAAAAGAAAATGCCCTGTTATTTCAGGCTCATTTCACTGCAGGGTTATAGTTCAAGACCCCATAGGGTTCGGAAACTTTGGTTGGCTTTTTTTGAAACTCCACATCAGAATGTTCTGAAACTTATTGGGTGACCCCCTGGGGTCTTGAACTATAACCCTGACGTGAATGAGCCTGAAATATCAGGGCATTTTCTTTGAAATTTAATCCAAAATCATATGTAATATGTCTCATATTGGAAATTTTGCTTGGCTTTTATTTTGAAACTCCACATCAGAATGTTCTGAAACCTTTTGCTTGACCCCATGGGGTCGTGAACTATAACCCTGAAGAGAAAAGAGCCTGAAATAACGGCATTTTCTTTTAAATTGAATCCAAAATCATATGTAATATGTCTCATATTGGAGATTTTGGTTGGCTTTTACTTTGAAACTCCACATCAGAATGTTCTGAAACTTCTTGCGTGACCTCATGGGGTCTTGAACTATAACCCTGAAGTGAAATGAGCCTGAAATAACAGGGCATTTTCTTTTAAATTGAATCCAAAATCACATGTAATATGTCTCATATTGGATATTTTGGTTGGCTTTTATTTTGAAACTCCTCATCAGAATGTTCTGAACCTTCTAGGGTGACCCTATGGGGTCGTGAACTATAACATCAGGGGTTTTTCTAGAAAAAATTGGTGCGGAGCTTTTGAAAATTTGAGGTAGAAATGGATCATTCTGAGGCTTGTGAAGGACCAGTATGTTGACTCGTATAGTAAGGGCAAATTACTCAAAATGGCTAAGTTACCATAGATGCAGAACATTACATACAGTAATGTATATAGAAAAAAAAACACGTACTTCGGGAACCTGCTGGAACACTTTCTTTATTATTTAAATTAGTATTTTAAAACACTGTAAACTAAGTCACCAAACGCTATATTTTCTTTCTTCTCAGACACTCTCAGATTCACTGAACTGATAAATTTGGTTCGGGAGAAGAGATAAAAGCCCGCCTACACTGTAAACTGATTGGTTGACTTACCGATCCAGGCCAATCAGGAGGCGCCTGAGGCTCACGTGCACACTGCCTCATGCACAGTTTCTAGATCCCTCTCTGTTGTGCTGCGCGCTCGCTACACAGATGCGAACGCGGTTAGGAGCACGTCTGTCTCCTGTGCGCGGTCTTGCTCGCTCGCTCTCCATTCCGGGAGATTTTAAGTAATTTAAAATTTTCGACAAGGAGGCGCTGGGTTGAAACAAGGAGGCGCAGCGCCCCTCTTTCCCGGTTTAGATTAACCCCAGATAACCATGAAGGGAAATGAGCCTGAAATAACAGGGCATTTTCTTTTAAATTGAATCCAAAATCATATGTAATATGTCTCATATTGGAAACTTTGGTTGGCTTTTATTTTGAAACTCCACATCAGAATGTTCTGAAACCTTTTGCTTGACCCCATGGGGTCGTGAACTATAACCCTGAAGAGAAATGAGCCTGAAATAACACGGTATTTTCTTTTAAATTGAATCCAAAGTCATATGTAATATGTCTCATATTGGAGATTTTGGTTGGCTTTTACTTTGAAAATCCACATCAGAATGTGAAATAACGGGGCATTTTCTTTTAAATTGAATCCAAAATCATATGTAATATGTCTCATATTGGAGATTTTGGTTGGCTTTTACTTTGAAAATCCACATCAGAATGTTCTGAAACTTCTTGGGTGACCCTATGGGGTCGTGAACTATAACCATGAAGTGAAATGATCCTGAAATAACAGGGCATTTTCTTTTAAATTGAATCCAAAATCATATTTAATATGTCTCATATTGGAATTCTTGGTTGGCTTTTATTTTGAAACTCCATATCAGAATGTTCTGGAACTTCTTGGGTGACCCTACGGGGTTGTGAACTATAACCCTGAAGTGAAATGAGCATGGAATAACAGGGCATTTTCTTTTAAATCGAATCCAAAATCATTTGTAATATGTCTCAGATTGGAATGTTTGGTTGGCTTTTATTTTGAAATTAAATACCACAACGGCCGTACACTTCCTTTGATAGTATTTGCTTTTTTTGACTGTCTTTTTGTATGTACCCGACGAATGCTTTTACTTTAAACTAGTTCTGAGACGCTATTACCGTAATGGCTAGTATATACAGGTACGGCAAAAAACTGGGTCGGCTGGCTTGACCGCCGATCTCGATGAGTCGGCTGGCATGACCGCAGTGAAGATTTTTGGCTGCATTCACGGACAGTCAGAAATTGGGGAATCTGATGAATATTACGGTATTTTCAATTTATGACTAGGGTAGGCTACGTGCGTTTTGTTGTGGTTGTTTCGGCTTAAAAAAACCCCCAAAACATTATTCTTAAAGCCCGTTCAGTTGTCAGGGTTATATTGGTGTTACATCAACATGGCAATAACCCTGACGTCATTATTAAGTCATTTGAAAAGCGGTTTACTTCAAGATGATTGCATTGAAGGCCTCATGGTAAATGTCACTGCCCGCCACTGTGTTTAAGCCATAACTATCACGACTGTGGGAGTTTTTTAGAGCGTTTACATTCTTTATCAGATAGTCTTGTGTGATTTCAAAGAAAGAAAACAAAGCACTTGTTGAGGATGGGGGAGATATGGAATGTGAGGTAGTGGGAAAGACAGATGCTTATTCTTGAACTGATATTATGAAGTATTTGTTGAAGGCATTTGCAATCTTTTCAGAGTCTGAGGTAAGACTGACATGTAGAGAAATCTGCAAATTTGGGCTTTTTTTTTTTCATTTTCTCCAGTGATGCGCTACATGCCCACTGCACCGTCAGTCAACGGACGTGGGAAGGCGTGGCTGACGGATGGGGGAGTAGTCTTTGCAGAGGCATCCGTCAGCCAATCAAATCGCTTCGCCGGGTTCTTCCCGCTTCTTCCTGCTTGTTGCGAGGCAAGATTACCCGCTTTCCCGCTTTCCAGTATCGTCAGAGCCCGAGTCGCGTCACAGTGCTTAAATTTGCATACGCGTTCTGATTGGATGACGGATCCGTCGCTGCCGAAAAAGTTGAACATTTTTCAACTTCTTGACGGACCCGAAGGCTCCAACGGAACGGACGGATCCACAATGCATTGCGCGTCCGTCCCCATTCAAAGTCAATGGGGATCAGTCAAGGGACGGAGGTAGTGGGCACGGGGCGTAAGAGTCTGCCCTAGAGACCTTGGGTTTGAAGCGGATTGGGTGATTTTCTGTTGGAAATATGTTGTCTTAGCAGGGCTGTACGCTTACTTTTTAAAATGGTAGCACTGGTGCTAGCAAGCGAAAAAAAAACAAAAAAAACAATTATTTTGGTAGCACCAGTGCTTAATTTGTCAAGTGGGAGCTCCCGGAGCGCTGACGACGAGTAGAAAAAAAGCGGCGGGGGGGGGGGGGGGGGGGGTTCAACATCGCAAGAAATTAGCCTACTAAAGCCTCGTGAATGGGGATATACGCAGAAAAAATAGTAAACATATGTTAGGTTGGAGAGACACACAGCCACACGTTATAAAGTTTACCGTTGTTTACTAATAGTTGAGGAATATGTCATGCACTCGCAGGTGCGTCATTGAGTCATTGTATTCTCAACACAACAAAATACACCAAGTCCTTGAAAATGGATCTCCGTCGCATCAAAAGATGAAAACAAATAGATAGGCTACCTCATAGATTATAGTAGGCCTAGTTAGAACAACAATCTGGCATGACAACTTGGCCACGTTAACAAATAGATACATATTATTAACCAGAACAATACCAGAATACCACAAAAAACATAATAATAATAAAGTTCACTACTTTCGCTAACTCCTCGCAGATTTATCACACATCACTCAACCGACTCGCGTCACTCCAAGTCCAACCTCTCTTGCTGCACATCTGAACAAAACACACACATGCACACAGTATTAGCCCCTCACACACACACACACACACACACACTCAAGATCCAGCTGGCGGAGCGCGCGTCAGAGCTTCCGGAACGCGCGTCAGAGCTTCCGGAGCGCGCTCCCCCTTGCTCCCCCTTGCTCCCCCTCAAATTAAGCACTGGGTAGCACGTATACTACAGTCAAAAAAATAAAAATACTATATGAACAGAATAGGACGTATATACAAAAGTAACACTATATGAACCAATTTAACAACAGTAAAGTGACAATGAACATATTAAATAGCAAAGTAACTATGTGATCAGCAGCCAGAAGTGGTGAACACATTCAACAAAATTAAGTAATTATTACAAATTTAACAAACACTTATTTATTAACCTCTGATGTCCTTTCCCCTACCTCGAGGCAATATTTACAAAACATAGACTTCTTGGATTGGTCGTAGACCAGCCAATTGAACGTTTTTAACCACTGGGGGTTAAACCTGTACGTTTTCCCGTTGGCCGAGACGGAGTCATGGGTGGAGTCGGCTTCGTCCGAAGGCGCCGGTCCCGTGCTTGTGGTCGCCGAGTCAATCTCTTCCATACGTGGATTCTTTTTACAAGTTTCCATCTTTATTTGATGAAGAAGAACTTCCGAATACGGGGAAATACCTTTTCATTTTTCTGTTTTGCTTAAAAAGTGAATTTCCCGCGACCGTTACAAAGCCTCTTCCTCAACGTGTGAATGTTCGGGAAATGTAGTTTTTTAGTAGTCGAGCGGAACTGGCGAGCCTATAACTGGAAATACATTTCCCAACATTCAACGCTCCCATCATGCTCCCACACACTCGCGCTTAGCAGTGCCATTGAAAGTCGTACAGAAAGACGTATTTTTTTTCGGCACGGGTCCTTCTCACCCTTTCGCACCAGTGCGAGTGGACTTGTATTTATCTTCGCACGCTAAATATTTCAATAGCAAATGCGATCAAAACTGTCGCACTGTACAGCCCTGCTTAGCCTTGCGTAGTTCAGTAGTGCATAGGGCTGTCAAAATTGCTCAAAAATGACATTCGAATGTTCGTTTGGAAAAAAATCACGAATTCGAACTATTCGAATATCTGGTTGCCTATTTTACGCAGTTGCCGTCAATATGTCAATAATGCGACAAAACCATGGTTCAAATTTGTGGGATATATATATATCATATAAACAGCCCAGTAACGTGGAGGCCTAATCATGAAAAGCCACAACTTTGTATCGCTTGCATTTCACCACCACACCTGCAAGCGCGCAAACTATAGTAATCTGAAGAAGACGCCCGCTTCTGAATGTTACAAAGTATGCTAGTGGTAACGTTCCTTGCTTTGCTTACCATTTATCGAGAAGGCCTATTAAAATCGATAAAGAAAAAAATGCATGTCGCCTACGTCTTCCACCATGCCAGCGAAAGGGCCAGCACTACGCACCGTTCGGATTCATGAAAAAAAAGCTGTCTCGGACTTTGCCGAGAACATTGCGTTATAGCAGCTTTCACCAGCCAGACTACTAGCTCCCTGAGCTCTACTTTGGATGCTTATTGAATGGCATAGCCGAGCTGGAATACCTATATCCAAGTACGGAAACCCCGAGGGGATAAAATACATTCGCTCTTCACAATACTAGTCTGTTACACTTGTACCGCGGGAGTGTTTTTTCACATTCGAATATTATGAGGGACATCGCGAACAGACAGAGGCTCATTCACAAAGCAGATAGAGGCGCTTGTACCGCGGGAGTGTTTTTTCACATTCGAATATTAATTTTCACGTTCGAATTCGCGTTTTTGGATACATTTCGAACGAATATTCGAACTTCGAATATTCGTTGACAGCCCTAGTAGTGCATTGATTTCTTATTTTTATGAAGTCGTTTTTGCTATCAGGTGTTCGATGTAATCTAAATTGTTTGAGAGATGAAGCCTTCTGTTTAAGGAGTTTGAGTATCTGAGTTTAACCATGGTAATTTAACCTGCCGAGGGCGTACCTTACCAACAGAGTTATATTTGTTTTGTATTATGTTACATTTAGTGTGAAATTGAGCCAGAATATCATCTGGATTTCCTAGTGATAGCTGATCACTCCAGTCAAATTAATTATAATGAATTAGGAGTGAAATTCAAAATGCAATAAAAAGCAGTCAGGGTAAAGGCAGACTGACCAATGTAGTGTATGCAAGGCAATGTGAATGTAAAAAATATCAATATCTGTGTGGGATTAAAACCCTGAAAGAGGACTGTTTTGCATAGCTTCTTTCTCGTGCTTCCTTTCTGAAGTTCAAAAGAGGAGAGTTTGGCAATGTGGTGCTGCCTTATCTTATGAAACACACACACAACCAATGATAACGCGTCTGAATGGTGGTTGTCGATGCCAAACTGTGTTCCCCAAGCAGAAATACATCCTCTGTTCCAATCTCCCCTCGGGCTCTATGCTGCTCCCTGGCTCCCCATCCACACTTCAAGATGGCGGCCGCATTTCTCGCGTCCCAGCAGCCAATGCTGCGTCCATGTATAGGATGTCTATGGGAGACATTAGATGCTCAAGATGAGCTGTGACTATTTTGTCTCTAGCAAACGCACCCTGCACGTTTTATTTTTGCAAATAGTTCATATTTTTTCATGAATAAAATGTCAAATTCATGTCTGTTGTTGTGATTTGTTTACTAACCCAAGTGCTGTTATACTAAAGTAGGCCTACTGTATAAGACAAACACTTATTTCAACTGGGGAGAAAAGGTTGAGTACAAATACTTGATATGCTGAGCTACTGTAATTAGCAAATGTTTTTATGCTGTACAGTAATATACAAATCATGCGTTTGAAAAAAGAGGGCAGGAGTCTAAACTAGTCAACGTATCACAGGGATATGTTTACACAAAGTTTGCTCGCCCACCACTCGCGCTAGGACCATGGGTCCTTCCCCCTACAAACGGACACAGGGGGGCGGTGCAGCGAGCGCAATGCACTGTGGGAGTTGGAGGATTTCTTACTTTTGAGCCGGAGAGACACTTTCTGCCTTTTCTCAGGCTAGGATGAACCGATTTCAATTTTATTTGCACATTTATGATACATATAATTATGTACTTCATATAACCTCCATATCTTCACCGGTGAAGTATCCCTTTAAGATTGAATAACAAACGTTCAAAATCAAATGTTGAGGTAGGATTCCGATGCGGTGTTGGAGCTGCTGGTGTTAGCCGCACTCATCACGTGGTACGCACCTGGGAGCGGAGAGAAAAACATGCTGCGTGTCAAGGTGAGCGGTGATATCGTCTGTCTGTCAGTCGTCAGTCCCTCCCTCCTTCCCTCTGTCGCTCTGTCTGTCTGTTCCTCTGTCTATCTGTTTGTTCATCCCTTTGTCTGTCAGTCTGTCCCTCCCTCTTTCTGTCCGTCTGTCCGTCCCTCTTTCTGTCTTGTCTGTCTGTCTCTCTGTCTGTCCGTCCCTCTTTCTGTCCATCTGTCTGTCTGCCTGTCTGTCTCTCTGTCCGTCCCTCTGTCTGTCTGCCTGTCTGTCTGCCTCACCGCGTCGTCCTCGTATCCTGTTGAGGAGCGCCCATCTGCCAGTCGACGATCCTCCTCCACTGGTAGTCTGGAGAACACATGGTTAAGTTAAGGGTCTGGTGTGGTTAAGGTAAGGGTGTGGTTAAGGTAAGGGTCTGATGTGGTTAAGGTAAGGGTCTGGTGTGGTTAAGGTAAGGGTCTAGTGTGGTTAAGGTAAGGGTTTGGGGTGGTTAAGGTAGGGGTTTGGTGTTGTTAAGGTATGGTTTGGTGTGGTTAAGGTAAGGGTCTTGTGTGGTTAAGGTAAGGGTCTGGGGCCTCATGTACTAAGACTTGCGTGGATTTCATACGGAAACTTGGCGTACGCCAAAACCCAGAAACTGTCTTGCGCACAAATAAATTCAGATGTATCAAAGTGTGCGAACGCATGGATCCAAGCACGTTTCTTTTGTACATCTCGATCAACGTGGAATTGAGCGCACATGCCGAGGTGCCAAACTCCTCCCTGTCCACGCCCTCATTTAAATATGCAATTTCATTTAAATAGGCCTCTGGACCTGAGATTCACCTCTTAATCCGATCACCTGGCACCATGAACAGAGGCAAAAAACGAAACTTCACGGAGTCTGAGCTCGAGATTTTGCTCCACGAGGTAGAAATGAGCAAGCATATGCTATTGGAACCCTGTCAACAGGGATAAATGCAAAACAAAAGAGAAGTGAGTGGGAGTGTGTTTGCGAGGCCGTCAATGCAGTGGGGTCTCAGCAGCGCACACACTCTGAAATTAAAAAAAAGTGGTCAGACCTCAAGGTGGAGGTGAAGCGGTAGGTTTCTGCCCACCGCCGAAGCGTGACCGCAACAGGTGGGGGGACGGGAGTGGGGGAACTCTCCCCCTTCGATTTGAGAGTGGCTTTGATCGGTGACACAGCTCTCACCGGAGTGGTGGGAGCCCATGAAGGGGACGCCGATCATCCCCAAGGTAAATATGCTGAAGTCATAAATGCTGTAATTATACTGGTCATACAATTGGCTGCTTGCAATACACATAAGTCTCACGCTAAGATGCCAGGATATTAAAGACTTTGACTCGTGTTTATTAACTTAAATTTTTTATTTTTGAATAGACAAGCAAGGAGAGGGCACGGATTCGGATTTGACCATTTGCGATGTCCTCTAACAACGCTAACGCAGCCATTTTTAAAACAATTTTCTTCATCCATTGCGCTTGCTTTTATAGCAACCCATATAATTGCAAGGTGTGTTAATTGTTCATTAGTGTGTCTCTGATGTGCAAATCACTCTGAGTCATTGTTTTCACCTTTTTTTCCCAGTTTCCCAGCGTCACCTCTAAGTGTCGCCAAAGGAACAATAGCTGTAGAAACGTGCGTACGACAGCTCTGGAGCTGGCGTGGGGACCGCACATTTTTACGGTCATTTCACGTTTTGTACATCTGAACGTGAGCGTGGAAAAGGAAGTACGCCACGTTTTTGTGCGTACGTAACCTTAGTACATGAGGCCCCTGGTGTGGTTAAGGTAAGGGTTTGGTGTGGTTAAGGTAAGGTTCTGGTGTGGTTAAGGTAAGGGTTTGGGGTGGGTGAGTGCAACATATGCTTAATAATATAAGCTCAAGTTAAACCGAGAACAGGTGGAGGTAGATGGAGAACAGGTTGAGGTAGGTAGATGGAGAACAGGTGGAGGTAGGTAGATGGAGAACAGGTGGAGGTAGGTAGATGGAGAACAGATGGAGGTAGATGGAGAACAGATGGAGGTAGATGGAGAACAGGTGGAGGTAGATGGAGGTAGATGGAGGTGATTACGAACCCGGGTCTGGTTGGAGGAGGAGCTGAGGGCTGGGATGGTTCTGGACAGAGCAGCTCGGATCTGAAGGAGCAACAAGCAGGTCACAAATCCTTATTTTGTATTTTAACGTTAAAACCACGACTGTATACTCCATTCTGTAAGGAAATACTTGATTTATTACAGGGGTCATCAATACATAGTAGTCTTTCAGATATTCAGAAATGTGAAAGTAAACAATTTGTTCCATTTTGCCCAAAGATAGCATACCTTGGGGTCCATGAGAGTCCCAAACACAAGAATGAAGAACCCCTGAAAAAAAAATTATAGGTGAAGAGAACACTTTATCCTCGCATATCAACATTACATAAAACGCATCTCAACTCTTGAGCTTTAAAATCTAGCCTGGGGCCCAGCGCCCCCCTGTGGTTCAGCGCTGCTAGTGGACCTAACGCTTTCTGAACCTTCAAGCCCAAGCTGGAGCGTGTGACGTCATCACGCTCTAGCGTCAACGGAAGACCAACTGAAAATATGCTAAGCGGGTAAGAAATTAAACTGTTGCCATTCAAGTTTGTTGGTTTGTTAAATGTTTAAGCGAAGTTTAAAGGCCATGATGCAGGGTTCATTTTCCAACAAATTTGTGCAATTTGCTTGTTGGTAATAAAGATTAAACTTTTAGCCATTGTATTTTATGTTGTTAGGTATCACAAAACGGAATGTAATGCGAAAAGGTAGGTACTATTTTAGCGATTTGCGATTGATTTTTCATTTCCCCAAGAATGCATGTCACGTTTGGGAGACACGGACCAAAGCCGCATTGAGACCCTTGAGAGTAGATACTAAAAAGAGAGTGTTCAGCAGATTATACAGATACATAGATATATATAGGTATATGCTACACGTGAACCTCCTTAAAGGGCGCAATTTGATTGGTTCGCTATCTCGGGATATTGGGCAATACCCCATGATTGAGATTTCAAACTTGGGATATTGTTTTCATAGCAAAATGTCCGCTAATAAAAATAAATAAACTGCCAAAAAAAACAAATAAATCCTGCCCCGGCAAAAAGTGTTATCTTGATTATTTTTGGAGTGTTCACGTAGTATATACTCAACAATTATTCACCTCAGGCTCCGTGAATAGTGGGGAATAGCCCACTATTAGATAGCCTAGTCAAGTCTTTATTAATACCAAACGACACAAATCTTCGGGAATTCATTTAGGGGATTCGGCTCACACAGGAGAGTTGGCCTTCAAGACCACACAGAACAAGGGAGACAACAAGTCTGACTGGAAATACACAAAATACATTGCATTAAAACTAGACACATGCATTGATAGATAGATAGATATATAGATAGATAGACAGAGATAGATAACTATGTTATAATCTTTTGAAAGCGGAGCCAGCCAGTCCTGTGCGCGTCTGCAAATTAGCCATGTGCGCCAAACAGAAGAAAGACGTAATGTTGAGAAGTCATACTAAAAACGGATAGCAAGCGGAAGCTAAACCAGAGTGTATCACTCACACACTTGTTTTGCATAAGATGAGTGTGTGTGACTGTGCGTGTGTCCTTTCCGGCTTCGGCATACTGCATGGTTATGAAGGCCTTGTGGTTAGGTGTGGTCTTAGTGAAGCAGCCTAGCCTTGGAGTTGGACAAGTTGGAGTGATTGTGTACGGGTGTGCGAGAGAGAGCACACCCGCCGTGGTGATGTTTGGCTTGTTGTGGGCTGTCTGTCAGCATCGCCGGGTTGGACGAATGTGCTTTGTGTATGTGTTCAATGTAAATCTTCTGATCGTGTTCGCGGTAGATTGATGGTTAAATAATGTCACACCACGATCGGTCATACTTGCAGGCACTCATTTGCAAGTGCACTGATTGTGTGTCCGATAGGCTATACCTGGCATTTATTCAGTTGATTGCTCTTCATGCGCCAGATTGGTGCCAATTATTATCGTGTTTGCATTGTAATGCACCACTTTGCCTCTCCTTGTTATAAATCAACGTGCATCCAAACAACTTTAGCAAAGGCAGACTCCTATGTCAGTGTTGCTTTACAATAGGCTACTATAGCATATTGGATTATCAAAGTTGTAAAGTGTGTGTGTGTCATCATGTAGGCTAAAGACTAATTGTCGGTGTAATCTCTGTACCTAACTACTAACAGGCATATATATTTGGACATGACTACACGTGAGTTCTCAGTGTTCGGTTTAATCCAGAACTGCCACACAGAACAATGCAATGCATTAATCGACTACTTGGCAAAGAACAATGCCCCTAGGCTATAACACTGTCCTCCTGAGGATTAAATCAGGGATTATCTGGGGGGGATTTCACAGGTGGGACTGGCAAGTTAGCCCATAGCTAGCATTATGCCGTCTACTTCTAGATCTTCTCACTAAGTTTACCGGTACTTATCTGAACGACATAATCGCTGTCGCTAGATATAAAGAAAGGTTGACTTTCACTCTGTGCTATTCACTGCTGTTCATTGACTAGCTCCAGCGCCCGTTGCTGCGTTGATAAATTATAGCAACTCTCCACTCATTCTCCTCTGACCATGCATTTAATTGGCTTTCTTCTCGGCAATTCCTCATTCGTCCTCTCACGTCTGACAGGTTCAAAATTATACCGCTGTGGGCCATCATATATGTTATTTGTGGTTCTTGCCACCTTAGACGCCATAGTTCTAGTACTAGGCTGAGGCTACCTTCCACCACGTCTCCCCAACGTGACGTCATCGCCGAATGGCAGGTGCGTTCACCCCAAAAGACACATTTGTCGCCCGTTTGCGTTGTCGCCCAAGTTTTGTCGCGCGACAAATCATAAACTGTAAATAAAAACAAAGTTTTGTCAGGCGAATTTGTTGCGCCACATCTTTTGCCTGCCAACGGTGCTTCATGCCAATTCATTCTCAGCCATGGCCGAGATAACCACTATTGCATGTCTTTGCCTGTTGTGGAAGAGGGAGAGACTTCGGGAACCCGACGCCGTCTATTCATAATATTGTAATGACCACGGAAGAGGCAGTGAATGAAGTATTGATTAGACAGCGATTTATTAGATACCTAATAAACCGTTGGAACACACAAGACCGAAAACCATAGCCACGCCGGTAAACAAACTCAGAGAAGCCCAATCCCTACGAGAGCTCCCCGCGCTACGGCCATCCGGAGGAGCACAGAAATCTTTGGCAGTGATATCATATATAAAATTATATTATATTGTATAATATTATATATAGAGCTCCGGGAGTCGCAAACGGCAACAATCACTTACTCCTCCATGCTGCGGTTCACCCCGGACTGCACTGCAGGGAATGGTTGGCTGGTTGAACGCTGATTGGCTGTTACGTTACGCCTGTCACTCAATGGCCACGTTGTTGAACGCTGGTTGGCTGTCATCACGCGAATGTCACGGGAAAGTTGAAATATTTCAACTCGAGTGAATTTGTCACGCTGCAAATCCTTGTCAGCGCGCTCGCCTGTGCAGGGCGAAAGTGTTGGGCGACAAATCAAAACTTGTCGCAGGTTTTCTCTAGCGAAAAATTCGCCCGAATCGCGTCTCTACGTTGACTTTGAATGGAGTCATGTCGCCCCTTCACATTTGGTGTAAACGCACCCGTTGCTGCCAAAAACGACCATAACTGGACACTATTTTGGAGACATTTTATGAATGAATTACATATTTTGAGTGCTTTATGTACCCATTAATCAAGACTTCCGGTTAACCCGCAACAAGTCGTTTAGTCGCTTTGGATAAAAGCGTCTGCCCTGAATGTAAATGTACGATATGACGTCCACATACCTGTAAGGAGTTGAATAGCGCAAAGGTGACATGGAGCCCCAAATTCCTCGGAGCCACCATCACCCCAACACCGAGAGCCCAGGTGAGCCCGAAGGTGGGGAACAAGATGGCCACGCTTCTTAAGATGACCAGCAGCGTGTTCTTCTCCTCGGAGTGGCTGCTCTCAACGCCGCGGCGCAGCATCTTCGTCAGCACCACGATCAGGATGACAAAGTTGATGAAGACGATGACCCCGGCGGGGATGATGAAGGCCAGCAGGGCGAAGGTGTCTTCCCACCTCAGCCAGCAGCCGTTGTTGTCCCGGATGTACCCCTGGGGAACCTGCGGCGCCGTGGCCGCCTCCGTCACCACGGCGATGACCAGGGGCGCGCCGTAGCCCAGCGAGAAGCCGATGGCCAGCATGGTGGCCTTGGACATGTGGGAGAAGACCATGACCATCCGGTAGAAGAGCAGCAACGCCGACACCAGCATCCAGAAGAAGAGCGCCAGGTAGAAGAGGTGGATGAAGAAGGTGGCCGCGCTGCAGGCCGCCAGGGGCACCATCTCCGTGGGGTCCGTCTCCGAGGTGATGGCGGCGCCGATGATGAACCAGATGTCGGCGATGAGCAGGGACACGGCGATGTTGACCAGCGACACGTGGCGCAGGTAGGAGGTGGTGTTCCCGGTCATGGCCTTCCAGGTGAGCGCCTCGATGATCAGACAGATGACCAGGCTCACGATGGAGATGGCCACGCCGATGTAGGTGATGATGTCCAGGGCCTCCGCGGCTCCCGGCGGGAGGCCCGTGGACATGAGAATGGAGAAGGAGGTCAGGTGGTCGCAGTTGCATTCCACCACGTCGTCCACGTCCGAGACGAAGGTGCATCCCTCGTCGTCCCAGCCGCCCTGAAAGTCGAGCAGCTGGAAGTTCCAGAAGACGCACTGCGGGTCCTCGGTGAGCGAGGTGTTCCGCTTGCGGTAGGACAGCGTCAGGTTGGGCCGCAGCGCCCTGGACCCGTTCAGCTGGATCAGCACCACCGCCGCGTTGATCAGGATCTCCGGCCCGGTGGCGTTGGCGTCCTGGCTGGCGTTGAAGCTGGCGTTGGTGCGGGGGGGCAGGACGTTGCTCAGGGTGGAGAAGGTGATGGTAGTGATGAAGGTGTCGGTGAGGTTGGTGTTCTGGAGATTGATGACCAGGCTGGAGTTGATGTTGGCCATGAAAGGGTCGCTTAACCGGGTTCTGTTCAGCAGGATGCTGGACGTGTTGACGGAGAAGTCGTCCCCGCTCAGGAACTGGGTGATGGTCTCCATGGAGCTCAGGAGCAAGGAGCTGGTGTTGAGGGATCGGTTGGCGTTCAGATCAGCCCACGATTCGACGGTGACGTCGCCAACGATCACATCCACCGTGTTCAGGATGCTCTGCAGAGAGAGGACGTGGGTTGAGCACATGGTTCCTCCTGTGTGCACCCGGAGGGCGTGTCAGTGTGTCAGTGTGTCACTGTGTCAGTGTGTCAGTTTGTCACTGTCTCAGTGTGTCAATGTCTCACTGTGTCAGTGTCTCTGTGTCAGTGTGTCAGTGTGTCACTGTGGGGGGGGGACCCCACTCACCTGCATGGTGTCCTCCTTGATGATCGTGCTCACGTTGCCCACGTTGGTCAGGATGTCAACGATGGCTGAAATGGTGACCGGGGAATCCGTTATTTGGGTTTGATTGTCGCTGACCAAGCCGCTGAGGTTTGCCACGAACGTTGGAACATCACCCTGAATCAAAATCTGAAAAGAGATAAAAGGAAATATCCACAACTTATTAAGATGAAGCATATTGTGTTATATTATTATTGTACAGTGGATAATCTTACCCCCTACCCCCCTCTCTCTTTCTTACGCACTTATTATATGGTGTACATCCTGGCACTTAATGTATGTTGTACATCCTTGCACTTGTGTAGCATCTTATCCTAGCTATCTTTGTTGTATGCAGGGAATGGGTTAGCCTAGCGATTGTTAGTGCTTGGCACTTGTTTTTATTAACTTCCTTACTGTACCGAGTCATACAGCAATATAATGTTTCTCTTTATTCTGACAAATATACTTACTGTAAGTGGCTTTGGATAAAAGCGTCTGCTAAATGCCCCTGTGTACCTCGGACTTGGTCAGGAAGTCGTTGATGTTGGTGAAGATGTAGGTGTTGATGCAGGTGTTGGTCTGGGTCAGCCACACCCCGCTGGCCTGGCACACAGCGAGGCGCTCCCCCTCCAAACCGGGCCCACACCCGGGACGGGACTCGTCCCCCACCCCGCCCTCGCCGTACCGCGTGTTGTTGCAGATGACTGCTACACACGACAAACAAACAAAAGGAGAGTGGACGGCATTTTTATGGGCTGCATTTATACTGCGCGTTCCTAACTAGTGGCCTCTCAAAGCGCTTTACAATTATGCCTAACATTCACCCATTGAATCACATTCAACAGCCAGCTCATCAGGAGCAGTTAGGTTGAGGCGTCTGGCTCGGGGACACCTCGACACTCGGCTAGGAGGAGCCAGGGATCGAACTAGCAACCTTCAGGTTACCAGCCGACTCGCTCTACCTTCTGAGTTTCATGCCACCCAAGAAGCATCCCTCGACTGGTTGTAGAGCTATAACTATAGAACTATACATGTGGCGATAGTAACACTAGTGTGACTTTGAGACATGATGCAGGCAGGATACTTACTATTATGATATCTATAATACTAAGAGCTATAACTTGAAAAGCTATGATTTATACATTTCTGTCAAATGAAATGCGCTCATTTCGGACCAATGAGGGCATCCCTGATGAGTTCGGGGTCAACCACATCGGTGCCCAAAACATCATCATAGCTCCACCACCAGCGGCGAGGCAGGGCTCCAGACTGCGACCAAATGGTCGCATTTTGTGACCAGAATTTGAGAGTGTGCGACCGAACTTTCCATCTGGTTGCGCATGTGCGACCAGTAAATTTGCCCCTTTTTTTTTTTACACGTTAAACACTTTTTTTTTTTTACACTCTTCCCTCTTTACAAATGTAACCTACAGCAGCTTTCAACACGAGTGTTACTATTCTAGACTTAGGGCCCTATTTTAACGGTCTGAAACGCAAGTGGGAAGCGCAAAGCGCAAGTAGCTTTGTGGGCGGTTCTACGGCGCTATCGCTATTTTACAGGCGGATAAATGACGCTTGCGCCGCGGCGCAAGTGTCAAAAGGGTTGGTCTGAAGCAGCCTAATTACCCGTAGGTGTGGTTTGGGCGTAACGTGCAACAAACCAATGAGAGTGCCAGCTCCCATCCCCTTTAAGAGCCATGAGCGCATTTGAATCGGACGAGTTGATATTTTGACAGCGTGTCTGCAGTCTCCGATGAGACAGATGCACATGAATTTCAAACTGCAAATGGCTTAGTTTATTGCCAAATAATATGGCCTAAATCACACATGGAATAAGGGGTTTTCTTCCACAACTTCAGAAATACTGAGTCCTCAAATAAATTTCGGCAAAGAAAACGTATGATAGGCTATAACATATGATATGCGGTAACTGTGGTTCTATTTAATGATATACGCAATACATCAACGTTGTTTCTTATCAGTATTGTATGCTATCCTAATATGCATGTGTCCCCGCGGTAATAGACATTGCCATTGATTGTATTATGCGTTACGTGTTTAGTTTGCCCAAGTGAAGGAGTTCAAGTACCTCGGGGTCTTGTTCGCGAGTGAGGGAACTATGGAGCGTGAGATTGGCCGGAGAATCGGAGCAGCGGGGGCGGTATTGCGTTCGCTTTACCGCACCGTTGTTACGAAAAGAGAGCTGAGCCGCAAGGCAAAGCTCTCGATCTACCGGTCGATCTTCGTTCCTATCCTCACCTATGGTCATGAGGGTTGGGTGATGACCGAAAGGACGAGATCGGTGGCTGGCGTCTCCCTTAGGGATAGGGTGAGAAGCTCAGCCATCCGTGAGGAACTCGGATTAGAGCCGCTGCTCCTTTACTTAAAAAGGAGTCAGCTGAGGTGGTTCGGGCATCTGGTAACGATGCCCACTGGGCGCCTTCCTTGGGAGGTGTTTCAGGCATGTCCAGTGGGGAGGAGACCTCGGGGAAGACCCAGGACTAGGTGGAGAGATTATCTCAACACTGGCTTGGGAACGCCTCGGGATCCCCCCGTCAGAGCTGGTCAATGTGGCCCGGGAAAGGGAAGTCTGGGGCCCCCTGCTTGAGCTGCTCCCCCCGCGACCCGACCCCGGATAAGCGGACGAAGATGAGATGATGATGAGAGTGTTTAGTTTGCGTGTGTTTAAACAGAGCACACACGCGCGCCCGCATTCATTCATTCTTTTTAACACTCACTCGCGGTAAAACAATGTTTTTCACGATCAAATAGGCCAACTCATCAATCCTAAAAGTTATGGGCATGTAGGCCTACACGATGTCTGTGTCAAGAAAATATGTGTTTGCTGTACGGTGTTTGCGGATGCATTGATTTAAAAGTACAACTTATTACCGCTGCATCAGCTGTTCTTTCCCAAATAATTTACCAAGAATGTGCGGCTAGGTAGATGAGAGAAGCAAAGTGTATGCGCGAGGTGCACAAGCAATCCGTATGCATCGCATGCGCATGTATGCTTGCGCCCTTAAAATAGCATCTGAACAGCGCGCCACTGACTTTAAACCAGGTATTTCCTGGTCAGTAGCGCAATGGTATTCAGAGACGGCAAAATACCGTTTGCGCCAGAACACGCCTCCTCCTTCCGCCGAACCGCCCCTTGGGGCGCATGATCAATCCCTAATTTACCGGCGAGTGGCGCTGGTGGGAAAAGAACGCTCTGCGCCAGTTGTAAACTAGCAACGACACATGCGCCAGTGACTAAGTCACTTGCGCCGGATGCAAGATAGGGCCCTTAGTCTCTCTAGGCCTCTCGACCCCTCTGACCTGCTGCTGTGATGATGTTGAGCCGGCTGCTGGCCTGGAAGCCGGGGATGCCTATGACGCGGCAGATGTTGGTAACCGTGGTGGGCGTGCAGTCGAACCTGTAGTCATATTGCACACAGTTGTTTCCCTGCTCCACGCTCTCCTGCACTGTTCCTGGTGGACAAAGGGCGGGAACATTCACATCCTGTGTGTTCCTATTTTTTTACTTTTTATGATACAAAACTTCATGTACATAAAAGCTTTTTCTGAAGCTAGGACGTTACCTGATGGTAGGACTGTAGTAAATAATACATTTCCTACTGAGAATGTGTTGTGAGTGCTGTAGTTCAAAGTGAGCCTGAGAAAATGTTTATGTAAAGCCGCATAGTTTAAGACGTAAAGAGTTCAAAAGTCAAGTCAACAAAGTAAACATGCACACCATTTTTAAAATTTAAAATGGTTAAACAAGTTAAACAAATAGCTGAAGTGATGAAGTTTGAAAACATTTGTGATAAAATGTAAATCATTTTATTTAAAAAAGTATACATATTTAAAATCTGTTTATATAAATATTTGAATATCAAATTGTGTTGATTTGTTAAGTGTTTGAATGAAGGTTAAAGGCTTCCATCATAAAAAATAATATTTCAAAAGTAGAATATCTTAAAGAGTTAGAAATATTTAAAACATCTGAATAGTAGCGCGCGATTCCAAACTAATATGAACATTTAAAAAGTGGAATGGTAGTCTCTAGGGTGGAAAAATTGTGGAAGGAGTAGGGCCCCAAATAGTTGAGCGCTGCTTGCAGCACTCACCACATTAACTGGGATGTCCTTGGAGCTGTGACTGTAGGGTGGTGCTTACCTGGTGTCACACCGACCCACTGGGGCCTGTAGGGCGGCTGGACACAGCATCTCCGCGGCGTATCTGTATTGCCGCCGCCCCTACAGACGGCGTTGCTCTCTCTGTTGACCAGGAGGACGGGAGCTGCCAGGAGGGTCGTCGTGGTGAAGCGCCCACGCTGGATGAACCTCAGAGCTCCGCTCACCAGCGTGCAGGTGAATGCACCTGAGACCAACCAATGACAAGAGGCACAGAGGCGGACGTGACCACTCAACACATGGGCCATGCTGACGGCGTGGAGGTGAGTGCTGGGGGCCCGGGGACTCACCCCTGTCCGAGGGGATCAGGTTGCTGATGGTCAGCCTGGAGCCTGTGGCGTTACTGATTATCTGGAAGCGGCCTCGGTTCTGGACGGGATTGGTGTCCAGAGTCCAGGAGACGCCGGTCACGACCCCGATGCCCGCCTGGGGAGGCGGGGGTCCACAGGTCAGTGTCCGGGCCTGGCCCGTGTACACCGGGCTGGGGAAGGTGATGGGGTCAGGGCCTGTCAGGGGAGGGCAGAGTGGAGGCGTTCACAAACATGAATATCACAGGATTATGTGCAGGGGCATCTATCATACGAGTACAAGTATCTATCGTACGAGTACAAGTATCTATCGTACGAGTACAAGTATCTATCGTACGAGTACAAGTATCTATCGTACGAGTACAAGTATCTATCGTACGAGTACAAGTATCTATCGTACGAGTACAATAATCTATCGTATCTATCGTACGAGTACAAGTATCTATCGTACGAGTACAAGTATCTATCGTACGAGTACAAGTATCTATCGTACGAGTACAAGTATCTATCGTACGAGTACAAGTATCTATCGTATCTATCGTACAAGTATCTATCGTACGAGTACAAGTATCTATCGTATCTATCGTACGAGTACAAGTATCTATCGTACGAGTACAAGTATCTATCGTACGAGTACAAGTATCTATCGTACGAGTACAAGTATCTATCGTACGAGTACAAGTATCTATCGTACGAGTACAAGTATCTATCGTACTAGTACAAGTATCTATCGTACGAGTATAAGTTTCTATCACACGAGTATAAGTTTCTATCACACGAGTATAAGTATCTATCACACGAGTTTAAGTATCTATCATACGAGTATAAGTATCATGAGTATCAGTATCATATGAGTATAAGTATCATGAGTATGAGTATACGTATCTATCATATAGTATTATCCTCATATGATACTTAAACTCATCTGATAGATACTTATACTCCTATGATAGATACTAATACTATAAACATCTATCATAGGTTTATAAATATCATACCAGTATAAGTATCATGAGTATAAGTATCAATCATATGAGTATAAGTGTCATATGAGTATAAATATCTTAGGAAAATAAATATAGGAGTATAAGGATCATATGAGTATAAGTATGTAATATATGGGTATCATTATCATTTGAGTATAAGTATCATATGAGTAATTATCATGAGTATAATTATCATATAAGTAACTATAATATGAGTATCAGTATCATATGAGTATAAGTATCATATGAGTATAAGTACCATATTAGTATAACTATCTATAATATAAGTATCATGAGTATAAGGGCCCTATCTTGCATCCGGCATAATCGACTTAATCACTGGCGCATGTGTCGTTGCTAGTTTGCAACTGGCGCAGAGCGTTCCTTTCCCTCCTGCGCCACGTGTCTGTAAATTAGGGACTGATCTTGCGCCCCAAGGGGCGGTTTGGCAAAAGGGGGAGGCGTGTTCTGGCGCAAACGTTCCCTGGTGCTATTTTACAGGTTCAGAAACCACTTGCGCCACAAACCAGGAAATACCTGGTTTAAAGTCAGTGGCGCGTTGTTCAGATGCTATTTTAAGGGCGCATGCATAATGTTGCTTGTGCACCTCGCGCATACACTCCTCTCATCTACCTAGCCACACATTCTTGGTAAATTATTTTGGAAAGTACAGCTGATACAGCGGTAATAAGTTGTACTTTTAAATCAATGCATCTGTAAACACGTACAGTAAACACATATTTTCTTGACACAGACATCGTGTACATGCCCATAACTTTTAGGATTGATGAGTATTTGATCGTGAGAAAACAAAAGAATGAATGAATGCGGGCGCGAGTGTGTGCGTCCATCTGTTTAAACACACGCAAACTAAACACGTAACGCATAATACAGTCCATAGCAATGTATATTAACGGCGGGACACATGCATATTGGGAACACAAGTCGACAACAATAATGCATACAATACTGATACACGATGTTTATAATGTATTGCGTATATATCATTAAATAGAACCACAGTTACAGCATATCATATATGTTATATCATATAAGTTTTCTTTGCCGAAATTTATTTGAGGACTCAGTATTTCTGAAGTTGTGGAATAAAACCTTATTCCATGCGTGAATTTGGCCTTATTATTTGGCCATAAAATGAGCCATTTGAAGTTTGAAATTCAAAACAAATTCAGGTCAGCTTAGCTCAGGAGGTAGAGCAGTTGTCTTATAACTGAAAGGTTGCTAGTTCGATCCCCAGCTCCTCCTAGCTAGAGTGTTGATGTGTCCCTGAGCAAGACACTTAACTGCTCCTGACGAGCTGGCGGTCCCCTTGCATGGTTGACTCTGCCGTCGGTCTGTCAATGTGTGTATTAACGGATGTAAGTCGCTTTGGATAAAAGCGACTATGCCCTAATTGTTATTGTAATGTGCATCTGTCTCATGGGAGACTGCAGACGCGCTGTCAAAATATCAACTCGTCAGATTCAAATGGGCTCATGGCTCTTATAGGGGATGGGAGCTGGCACTCTCATTGTTTTATTGCACGTTACGCCCAAAACACACCTACGGGTAATTAGTCTACTTCAGACCAACCCTTTTTAGATTTGCGCCGGGCGCAAAAGTCATTTTTCGCGCCGGTAAACTAGCGACATCGCCATAGAACCCCCCACAAAGCTACTTTCGCTTGGCGCTTCTCACTTGCGTTTCAGACTGTTAAAATAGGGCCCTTAGTATCATATGAGTATAAGTATCTATAATATGAGTATCAGTATCATATGAGTGTAAGTATCTATAATAAGAGTATAAGTATCTATAATAAGAGTATCAGTATCATATGAGTATAACTATATATAATATTAGTATCAGTATCATATGAGTATATGTATCTATAATATGAGTATCAGTATCATTTGAGTATAAGTATCTATAATATGAGTATCAGTATCAGATGAGTATCACTATCTATAATATGAGTATCAGTATCATATGAGTATCAGTATCTATCATATGAGTATAAGTATCATATGAGTATCAGTATCTATCATATGAGTATAAGTATCATATGAGTATAAGTATCTATAATATGAGTATCAGTACCATATGAGTATCATATGAGTATAAGTATCATATGAGTATTTATACTCATATGATACTTATACTCATGATACTGATAGTCATATTATAGATACTTATGCTCATATGATACTGATACTCATAAGATACTTATAAGTATCATATGAGTATCAGTATCTATAATATGAGTATAAGTATCATATGAGTATAAGTATCTATAATAAGAGTATCAGTATCATATGAGTATAAGTATCATATGAGTATAAGTATCTATAATCAGAGTATCAGTATCATATGAGTATCAGTATCTATAATCAGAGTATCAGTATCATATGAGTATGAGTATCTATAATCAGAGTATCAGTATCATATGAGTATGAGTATCTATAATCAGAGTATCAGTATCATATGAGTATCAGTATCTATAATCAGAGTATCAGTATCATATGAGTATCAGTATCTATAATCAGAGTATCAGTATCATATGAGTATCAGTATCTATAATCAGAGTATCAGTATCATATGAGTATCAGTATCTATAATCAGAGTATCAGTATCATATGAGTATGAGTATCTATAATCAGAGTATCAGTATCATATGAGTATCAGTATCTATAATCAGAGTATCAGTATCATATGAGTATCAGTATCTATAATCAGAGTATCAGTATCTATAATATGAGTATCAGTATCTATAATCAGAGTATCAGTATCATATGAGTATGAGTATCTATAATCAGAGTATCAGTATCATATGAGTATCAGTATCTATAATCAGAGTATCAGTATCATATGAGTATCAGTATCTATAATCAGAGTATCATATGAGTATCAGTATCATGAGTATGAGTCTCCATCCTCTCTTTGACTGACTGATGAAGGGTTCGGTGGTTAAGCCCAGCACCGCGGCGATGGGCTCAAAGCTCTGCGTCAGGTTGAGGTTGGCGGCCGTCAGCTCTCCATCAACCACCTCGGTCGTCCTGATAGTGAAGTCGACGACGACACTTCCCGCGCTGGCAAACAGAACAGTCCGTTAGCATCCAGCCCCATCATGTAGGATGTAATTTACGATCTGAATATATATATATATATATATATATATATATATATATATACAGTATATATATATATAAGTGCTGTCAGTTAAACACGTTATTAACGGCGCTAACGCAAACCAATTTTAACGGCGTTAATCTTTTTATCGCACGTTTTTTCTTTTATTTATTTTTTCTTCTTTGGCTCAAAACAAAGAAGCAGTAGCCTGACTGCTATGTTCAAGGCAGTATGTTTGTATGTTCATCGTTTAATTGCACTATAGGCTTTTTTTTTGTATCGTCCTGTTTTGATCAGTATAGGCAAGGCAAGGCAACTTTATTTATATAGCACTTTTCATACACAAGGCAGACTCAATGTGCTTCACATATAAACATTGTCATACAATAAAATAAAATAATAGATAAGTAAAAGAAAACATATGCAAGAAATTAGTAAAATAGAAAGTGCAATGTATTTAAGAGAAAATTAAATTGAAAGTTAAAAAGGCTTTTTAGTAAGTAAAATTGAAAGTGCAATGTATTTAAGATCAGATCAACAGTCTCTCTGGAACCCAAGTCGGGACTACAACCCGACCTGAAGGACAATATTCTAGGACTCTAACCCAGCTTCTAGGACTCTAGCCCAGACCAAAGGCCTTATTCAACAAAACTCAGGACTAACCCTTATACAAACTCAGGACTCTAACCCTTACAAACTCAGGACTCTAACCCTTATACAACCTTTCTCTCTGGTATCAGATCATGTATTTTTCTGGTAAAAATAGAAAATAAAGGGAAAGTTAAAAAGGCATTTTAGTAAAATAAAGGTAAAGTATTTAAGATTTATGCAGATTTTGTAACTGATTTGATGTGACTTTCGAAATGTAAATCAGAATCCATGATAACCCCTGGATTTCTGGCTTTGATTGAGGTTTTCAGGGACAGAGAGTGAAGGTGTTGGGTTACTTTAAGCCTTTCCGTTTTAGCACTAAATACCATTATCTCTGTTTTATCCTCATTTAGCTGAAGGAAATTTCGGCACATCCAGTCTTTCACTTGCTCAATGCACTGGCACAGCAGATCTATGGGCCGATAGTCATTTGGTGATAGCGATACATCGATTTGCGTGTCATCAGAATAGCAATGATGGTCAATATTATTATTATGCGTGATTTGCCCTAGTGGGAGCATGTAGATGTTGAATAAAGAGGGTCCTAAGATCGAACCTTGTGGGACTCCACACATCACGTTGGTTGATTCTGATACAAAGTCGCCAATGGAAACAAAGTAGTTCCTATTTTGTAGGTAGGATCTGAACCAATTTAAGACAGTGCCTGAAAGCCCCACCCAGTTTTCTAACCTGTCCAAAAGTATTGTATGGTCTACAATGTTGCCAATGTTGTTATCAATAAAATGACATTTGCACAAGGCAAGCCGATGCACTTCTCCATGTTGATAAGAGCATTAAAATGATAAAAATTAATGGGCAAAAGAAATCAAGGGATATTTAGCATAGAATTTTTTTTTAGTTAACTATGACATTAATGCGATTAATCGCAATTAAATATTTGAATCGCTTGACAGCACTTATGTATATATATATACTATAATACCTATGAAAATGGTATTGATATGGTTATGCATGATATAATAACATGGTACCTGAATCCTCGCACATTAATCGACCTGAATCCTGTGAGCGATTGATAGTTTGCCTCCAGCTGTGAGAGAAGCAGACTGTGAGTTCAGGTCTGTCACGTCTACAGAACAGAATGTGGC
The DNA here is from genome assembly GCF_902167405.1 of Gadus morhua. Classification (NCBI taxonomy): domain Eukaryota; kingdom Metazoa; phylum Chordata; class Actinopteri; order Gadiformes; family Gadidae; genus Gadus; species Gadus morhua. The sequence goes on along the minus strand of NC_044068.1, from coordinate 957,863 downwards.
CGAACATAGACCCACCACTGGCTGTACTCTTTCTCTCAGGGCTATGAACTGGCTGCTCGTTGGATTACTCAGTTCCGGAGTGAAGGTCAGGTCTAGGGTCATTAACATGACCACCTCGATCTCATCTGAAAGGCACAAGAGAACACGCGTTATATCCTTCACATGATTGCAGTGATTGTCATCTATCACATCCTCCGTCCTCCATCATCATCTTTGACCTACTTTGGCTCATCTACAACATCTTTCTGTTGCTACCACAACCGTTTAACCAATGCCTCGTGTGTGAATCTGAGCTTGTGATACTTTAGTAATTAATAATGAAATGTTTCCTCCAGATTCTCACACTACAAAGCTAGTCGTGCATCCGGTTTGGATTTGAGTTAACCACCTTCTCAGTCTTACCTGGTGGAGGAGAGGTGGTGGTGGTGGGTGGAGGAGAGGTGGTGGAGGTGGGTGGAGGAGAGGGGGTGGAGGTGGGTGGAGGAGAGGAGATGGAGGTGGGTGGAGGAGAGGGGATGGAGGAGGGTGGAGGAGAGGTGGTGGAGGTGGGTGGAGGAGAGGTGGTGGAGGTGGGTGGAGGAGAGGGGGTGGAGGTGGGTGGAGGAGAGGGGGTGGAGGTGGGTGGAGGTGAGGTGGTGGAGGTGGTTGGTGGAGAGGTGGTGGAGGTGGGTGGAGGAGAGGTGGGTGGAGGAGAGGTGGTGGAGGTGGTTGGAGGAGAGAGGGTGGAGGTGGGTGGAGGAGAGGGGGTGGAGGTGGTTGGAGGAGAGGTGGTGGAGGTGGGTGGAGGAGAGGGGGTGGAGGTGGGTGGAGGAGAGGTGGTGGAGGCAGGAGGAGCGGTGGAGGAGGTGGGTGGAGGAGAGGTGGTGGAGGTGGTTGGGGGAGAGGTGGTGGAGGTGGGTGGAGGAGAGGGGGTGGAGGTGGGTGGAGGAGAGGTGGTGGAGGTGGGTGGAGGAGAGGTGGTGGAGGTGGTTGGAGGAGAGATGGTGGTCGTGGGTGGAGGAGAGGGGGTGGAGGTGGGTGGAGGAGAGGTGGTGGAGGTGGTTTGAGGAGAGGGGGTGGAGGTGGGTGGAGGAGAGGGGGTGGAGGTGGGTGGAGGAGAGGTGGTGGAGGTGGGTGGAGGAGAGGTGGTGGAGGTGGTTGGAGGAGAGGGGGTGGAGGTGGGTGGAGGAGAGGTGGTGGAGGTGGGTGGAGGAGAGGTAGTGGAGGTGGTTGGAGGAGAGGGGGTGGAGGTGGGTGGAGGAGAGGTGGTGGAGGTGTTTGGAGTGGAGGTGGGTGGAGGAGAGGGGGTGGAGGTGGGTGGAGGAGAGGGGGTGGAGGTGGGTGGAGGAGAGGGGGTGGAGGTGGGTGGAGGAGAGGGGGTGGTGGAGGCAGGAGGAGCGGTGGAGGAGGTGGGTGGAGGAGAGGTGGGTGGAGGAGAGGGGGTGGTGGAGGCAGGAGGAGCGGTGGAGGAGGTGGGTGGAGGAGAGGTGGTGGAGGTGGTTGGAGGAGAGATGGTGGTCGTGGGTGGAGGAGAGGGGGTGGAGGTGGTGGGAGGAGAGGGGGTGGAGGTGGGTGGAGGAGAGGGGGTGGAGGTGGGTGGAGGAGAGGGGGTGGAGGTGGGTGGAGGAGAGGTGGTGGAGGTGGTTGGAGGAGAGGGGGTGGAGGTGGGTGGAGGAGAGGGGGTGGAGGTTGCTGGAGGAGTGGTTGTGGGTGGTGGCAATGAGGTGGGTGGAGGAGAGGTTGCGGAGGTGGAGGATATGGGTGGAGGAGAGGGGTTGGAGGTGGGAGGAGAAGGGGTGGAGGTGGGTGGAGGAGAGGGGGTGGAGGTGGTTGGAGGAGAGGGGGTGGAGGTGGGTGGAGGAGAGGAGGTGGAGGAGATGGGTGGAGGAGAGGGGTTGGAGGTGGGTGGAGGAGAGGGGGTGGAGGTGGGTGGAGGAGAGGGGGTGGAGGAGGGTGGAGGAGAGGGGTTGGAGGTGGGTGGAGGAGAGGGGGTGGAGGAGGGTGGAGGGGAGGGGGTGGAGGTGGGTGGAGGAGAGGGGGTGGAGGTGGGTGGAGGAGAGGGGGGTAAAGGACAAAAAGTGCGATCTGTTTTGGAAAAAAGTGAAAATGATAAGTATTTGTTTTTAGTAAAGAATGCACTTTGAATTGTTGGGAGGGGAATTGTTGAGCTATTAGAACGTACTGAGTGGGATTGGTTGGGAGAGCTGGCAGTATTCTTCATCAGGAGGAAGGGCATTGATGCATCCACACGTCTCATCAGTGATGTTGTCACATGACCCATGCAGAAGACACTTGTCACATGGCCAGCGATACGGATCCTCACATGTGCATTGGAACCCAGCCCCGAATGGAGAGCAAACTGAGGACAGAAAAACACAAAGTTTTCAAATTCAAAGGGATACATTTTGTGATGGAAAACAATCAGTCTATCCAGGAATGTACAGTTATTCAAAACGAAAAATTAACCAAACTATGTCGTTCAGCTGGAGCTTCCATATATATCTATTCAAAGCAACCTTTTAGCCAATTTGACAGATTGTCTAACTTTCTCATGGATTTTTCCGAACATTTCACTTCTCCATGCTCAATTTCACGTCTATTTACATATTCACTTACATGTTTATGGAGTTTAGGAATAATAATAATAATAATAATATCTTTATTTTATATTGCGCTTTTCAGATACCCAAAGTCGCAGATTACAAAGTCATAGAGGGGGGGGGGGGGGGGTATTACAGACAGGGGGGACAACACAAGCATACACAGCACAGGCAGAAAAAAAAAAAACAGAGTTATTGAGATATAACAGGGGGTAGAAGTGTAGGCAGTTGGGTAATGGTGGCTAGGGATAGGGAAGATCATAGGCTTGGGTGAAGAGGTATGTTTTGAGGCGGGACTTGAATGTTGTGAGTGAGGGAGAGTGGCGAACAGATTGGGGGAGGGAATTCCAGAGTCGGGGTGCTGTGCGAGAGAATGCTCTGTCGCCAAAAGTTTTTAATCGGGATGTTGGTGTAGTCAGGGTGAGAGTGGAGGAGGAGCGGGTGGCTCGGGAGGGGCGGTGGGGGAGGAGGAGGTCAGACAGGTAGGGGGGGCTAGGTGGTGAAGAGCTTTGAAGGTGAGGAGGAGTATTTTGAAGTTGATGCGCTGCTTGATGGGGAGCCAGTGGAGAGAGTGGAGAACGGGAGTGATGTGTTCACGGGACCAGGTGTGGGTGAGGAGGCGGGCAGCAGAGTTTTGGACCATTTGGAGTCTATGGAGGGAATGGGAGGAGATGCCAGTAAGGAGGGAGTTGCAGTAGTCGAGGCGAGAGGAGATGAAGGCATGGATGAGGGATTCAGCAGCAGGGGGGGGGAGGCAGTGTCTGATTTTGGCGATGCGGCGGAGGTGGAAATATGAGGTCTTGACGATGTGGCTGACATGGGGAGTGAAGGTAAGGGTGGGGTCCATGATGACACCGAGATTGCGTACCAGGGTGGAGGGGGTGATGGTTGAGGAGTCGATGGGGAGTGAAATGGGACCAGTTTTATTGAGAGTGGATTTGGTGCCAATGAGGAGGAGCTCAGTTTTGTCACTGTTCAGTTTGAGGAAGTTGTGAGTTAGCCAAGTTTTTATTGTGGAGATGCAAGTTTTGATGTGGGTGAGAGGAGGATTTTGGGGGGATTTGGTGGTGACGTATATCTGGGTGTCATCGGCGTAGCAGTGGAAGTCCAGGGTGAGTTGGCGGAGGATGTGACAAAGGGGGAAGAGGTAGCAGATGAAGAGGAGGGGGCCGAGGACTGATCCCTGGGGGACCCCCTGCGTAACTGGGGAGAGGGTGGATGAGTGACCGGAGAGGGAGATGAACTGTTGCCTGTTTGTGAGGTATGATGTGAGCCAGTCAAGTGCAGAGCCCTCAACACCCAGTTGGTGCAGCCTTTGTAGGAGGATGGAATGGTTTATAGTGTCAAAGGCTGCGCTGAGGTCTAGTAGTAACAGGATGTTGAGGGCACCGGAGTCTGCAGAGGTGAGGAGATCATTGAGTACTTTGACCAGGGCTGTTTCGGTGCTGTGAAGTGGACGGAAACCAGATTGGAGGGGTTCGTAGAGGTTGTTTGACTGGAGGTGGGTGTGGAGTTGGGCGGCGACAATGCGTTCGAGTGTTTTGGAGAGGAACGGCAGGTTGGAGATGGGGCGGTAATTGGAGAGGTTGGCGGGGTCGAGGGTGGGTTTTTTGAGGATGGGGGTGATGGAGGCCAGTTTGTAAATGGAAGGAACATGGCCAAGGGATAGAGACTGATTGAAGAGGGTGGTGAGATGGGGGATGAGAGCAGGGAGGAAGGCCTTGGTTAGGGTCGTTGGGAGGGGGTCAAGAGAGCAGGTGGTGGTTTTAGAGGCAGTGATGATGTCTAAGATGTGAGAGGAGTCAACAGGGGAAAAGGCGGTGAGGGGAGGGTGGGTGGTCAGAGAGAGGGGGGGGGTCAGGGGTGGGGGAGGTGATAGAGTTGATGGCGACGGCAGTCAGGGAGCTGTTGATTTTGGAGATTTTGTCATTGAAGGCAAGAAGGAAAGAGTTGCAGAGGTCAGGGGAGGAGGTTGGTGTGGTGTCCAGTGGCTGGAGCAGCTTGTTGACGGTGGCGAACAGGGTGCGGGGGTTCCGGTGAGAGCTGTTGATGAGGGTGGAAAGGTGGGCAGATTTGGCGGCTTGGGAAGCATCACGGTAGGAGGAGATGTGTTGCTTGTAGGCTTCGGCGTGGACAGTGAGGCGGGTTTTTTTGAGGAGTCGTTCCAGTTGGCGGCCCGTCTGCTTCATGGTGCGGAGTTCAGGGGTGTACCAGGGGGCAGGGTTGGTGTATGAGACAGAGGAAGTTTTCCAGGGGGCAAGAGAATCGAGGGAGTCGGAGAGGGTGGTGTTTAGCATGGCAGCATAGTAGGGGTGCAACGGATCAAAAAACTCACGGATCGGATCGTTCCTCGGATCAGAGTCACGGATCGGATCATTTTTCGGATCAGCAAAAAAAATAAAAAAATAGCGTTTGTGATTGCTGTAGCCCGGTCTGATTGTGGAGGAAGGGGCTGCTTAAATGCCGCGGTGATGAGCGGTTGTTGAGCCGCTTTCGGTTTCACTCCTGTCAGTGAAACACCGGGGTGATGTCGCTGTAAATGCGTGGCCATGCTCTATGTGTTTTTCTTTATGTTAGCAATCGCTATGTCAGCTACGTGTTACGTCTGTGTGGTAACCTAGGCGACAGGTTTGTGTGGCAGCGCGAGTATATGGAAACAGACGTAGCACTGGAGGCAGCAGTTATCGCGTTACAGTAGTCACCGAAGTCTAGCCTACTTTTATTTTCCATGCCCACTGTTCTTCATGTTGTACGCTGAGGACAATAAATCACAACGAGCCATAGGACTGTTTGCTTATTGAAAAGGGAACTGTTGCAGACTTTTACCCAGAGCGTGTTAGCTCTGTCCCTGGAACTAGCAGGAATAATTACGGCTGTGTGTGGACTGAACATGCGCACAATTTTTTTTTTCATAAATCAATCCGCGGATCATGCGTGTGCCGAACCGAAATAGATGATCCGAACGGATCACGGATCAATGATGATCCGTTGCACCCCTACAGCATAGTCATCGGGGGAAGAGGGGGCGGAGTCAGGGGGGAAAGCAGAGGATATGAGCTGGGAGAGCGTGAGGGGGTTGACTGACTTGATGTTGCGGTAGGTAATGGTGCGTTTTATGGGGTTGTGGGGCGAGGGTAGGGGGGCGGAGAAAAGGATGCAGAGATGATCAGAGAGTGAGAAGGGGAGGGGGTGGGGGTTGGAATATGGCACTTACTTGCAAAGCAACAAGCAAATACATGATACTTGAAACCTGTGATGCGATAACACAGAACTTTGTGTTCACCTGTGGTGATGTTGACCTCCGAGATCAGTATGTTGCTGTCGATGGGGAAGGGGTAGCTGATGTTATCCAGGATGCTCCTCAGTTCCTCTATCACTGTAACATTTGTGGTTTGCAACTCGATAGTAGTCAGGTACACATAGACCAGTGGAGGACCTGCAGTGAGAACAGGTGCATCATGGGAAAGTATCCATTTCAAATACATTAGGTTAGAACGGGTGTACTTGATGTTTGCCAGGAAGCCAACTCTTTTCGAAGCCCTACTTGTTGATGGAGTTTGAGAAGTGGTGGATGGATTTGGAGTAGTGGTTGATGGAGGTGGAGAAGTAGTGGATGGAGGTGGAGAAGTGGTTGATGGAGGTGGAGAAGTGGTTGATGGAGGTGGAGAAGTGGTGGACGGAGGTGCAGAAGTTGTGATAGGACAAGTTGTATTGACTGTTTGGAGACAAAAGTCAAGTTCATAGTTTGAATAAACGTTTAACACAAAGCTATTCACCTCATAACCTGCTGACATTAAGAAGCAAATCACCATAACACATTATAAAGTTCTTCTAAAATAATGACTTCTAAAAATGGGAGGGAGTCCTTAGAGTTAGCGATTTAACCATGTCTATTGTTTGATCAATCCCAGTATGGGTCAATACTCTTACATTAAGTACTCAGGAGAATTGAGGCCTTGTTGAGTGTCACAGCTTCAGATTCTTGGCTGTGTCTATAGCTTTATGTCAACTGTGACCAGATATGAGAACGTACTGAGTTGGGAGAGCTGGCAGTATTCTTCATCAGGGGGAAGGGCATTGATGCATCCACACGTCTCATCAGTGATGTTGTCACATGACCCATGCAGAAGACACTTGTCACAAGGCCAGCGATACGGATCCTCACATGTGCATTGGAACCCAGCCCCGAATGGAGAGCAAACTGAGGACAGAAAAACACAAACAATGTCCCGGAAAACTTGGTCCAAATGATACACTTTGTGGATGACAGTTAACATTTGTGATAGAAAGGTGGGATCAGTCTTTCCAAGAATTTGTCATTTTGCATTCTTACAATTCAAAGGGATTTGACCAATCTATGTGGATTAGTGGTACCTTCTAAATATGTTCACTCAATGCCACATTTGAGCAGATTTGACCAATTGTTGAACTTTCCCGCCAGTTTGACTAACCATCACACTTCTACAAAATTAAGGTGATCTATGTTTACCTTCTCCTTTACTTGTTTATGGGGTTTAGGAATATTGCACTTATATTTCAAGTGATACACTTTTTAAAATTTGTTTCATTCTTACTGGAAGTCTTGTCTATAGCTTGAATGACATTTTATCCATTATTCCATCTCAAAGGTTCATGCATATGTTCCTGATTCCCACAACCTTAGGGCTAGAAACATTTAAAAAAATATCCACAAATTGGGCAGCATTTTCTTCAGAAGAGCTGCCTTAAAATCTTGAAGTTTTGGTCACATCAGTCACAAAACTTCACAGCAAAATCCAGCAGAAACTGTTCAATGCAGTCATAACAAATCGTCAAACATTATAGACAAGCAAATACAGGATACATCAAACCTGTGACCCAGTCTTCTGCAAAGAGCAATAAAACAACATTGGCAGAACTTTGTGTGCACCTGCGGTGATGTTGACTTCGGAGATCAGTATGTTGCTGTCGATGGGGAAGGGGTAGCTGATGTTATCCAGGATGCTCCTTAGTTCCTCTATCACTGTAACATTTGTGGTTTGCAACTCGATAGTAGTCAGGTACTCATAGACCACTGGAGGACCTGCAGTGAGAACAGGTGCATCGTGGGAAAGGATCCATTTCAAATACATTAGGTTAGTACGGGTGTATTTGATGTTTGCCAGGAAGCCAACTCTTTTCAAAGCCCTACTTGTTGATGGAGGTGGAGAAGTGGTTGATGGATTTGGAGAGGTGGTTGATGGAGGTGGAGAAGTGGTTGATGGAGGTGGAGAAGTGGTTGATGGAGGTGGAGAAGTTGTAGTTGGAGGTGGAGAAGTGGTAGATGGAGGTGTAGAAGTGGTGAACGGAGGTGCAGAAGTCGTGACGGGACAATTTGTATTGACTGTATGGAGACAAAAGTCAAGTTCATAGTTTACGTAAACATTTATCACAAAGTTATTCACCTCATAACTTGCTGACATTAGGAGGCAAATCATCACAACACATTATAAAGTGCTTCTTAAATAATGACTTCCATAAATGGGAGGGAGTCTTTAAAGTTAATGATTTAACCATGTCTATTGTTTGATCAATCCCAGTATGGGTCAATACTCTTACATTAAGTACTCTGGAGAATTGAAGCCTTGTAGAGTGTCACAGCTTCAGATTCTTGGCTGTATCCACAGCTTTATGTATACTCTGACCAGATATGAGAACGTACTGAGTTGGGAGAGCTGGCAGTATTCTTCATCAGGGGGAAGGGCATTGATGCATCCACACGTCTCATCAGTGATGTTGTCACATGACCCATGCAGAAGACACTTGTCACATGGCCAGCGATACGGATCCTCACATGTGCATTGAAACCCAGCCCCGAATGGAGAGCAAACTGAGGACAGATAAACACAAACAATGTTCCGGAAAACTTTGTCCAAATGATACACTTTGTGGATGACGGTTAACATTTGTGATAGAAAGGCAGGATCAGTCTTTCCAAGAATTTGTCATTTTGCATTCTTACAATTCAGAGGGAATTGACCAATCTATGTGGATTAGTGGTACCTTCTAAATATTTTCACTCAATGCAACATTTGAGCAGATTTGACCAATTGTTGAACTTTCCCGCCAGTTTGACTAATCCTCACACTTCTACAAAATTAAGGTGATCTATGTTTACCTTCTCCTTTACTTGTTTATGGGGTTTAGGAATATTGCGCTTATATTTCAAATGATACACTTTTTAAAATGTGTTTCATTCTAACTGGAAGTCTTGTCTATAGCTTGAATGACATTTTATCCATTATTCCATCTCAAAGGTTCATGCATATGTTCCTGGTTCCCACAACCTTAGGGCTAGAAACATTTAAAAAAACATCCACAAATTGGGCAGCATTTTCTTCAGAAGAGCTGCCTTAAAATCGTGCAATTTTGGTCACATCAGTCACAAAACTTCACATCAAAATCCAGCAGAAAATGTTCAATGCAGTCATAACAAATCGTCAAACATTATAGACAAGCAAATACAGGATACTTCAAACCTGTGACCCAGTCACCTGCAAAGAGCAATAAAACAACATCGGCAGAACTTTGTGTTCACCTGTGGTGATGTTGACCTCAGAGATCAGTATGTTGTTGTCGATGGGGAAGGGGTAGCTGATGTTATCCAGGATGCTCCTCAGTTCCTCTATCACTGTAACATTTGTGGTTTGCAACTCGATAGTAGTCAGGTACTCATAGACCACTGGAGGACCTGCAGTGAGAACAGGTGCATCATGGGAAAGTATCCATTTCAAATACATTAGGTTAGAACGTGTGTATTTGATGTTTGCCAGGAAGCCAACTCTTTTCAAAGCCCTACTTGTTGATGGAGGTGGAGAAGTGGTTGATGGAGGTGGAGAAGTTGTAGATGGAGGTGGAGAAGTGGTAGATGGAGGTGTAGAAGTGGTGAACGGAGGTGCGGAAGTCGTGACGGGACAATTTGTATTGACTGTATGGAGACAAAAGTCAAGTTCATAGTTTACATAAACGTTTAACACAAAGCTATTCACCTCATCACTTGCTGACATTAGGAAGCAAATCATCACAACACATTATAAAGTGCTTCTTAAATAATGACTTCCATAAATGGGAGGGAGTCTTTAAAGTTAGTGATTTAACCATGTCTATTGTTTGATCAATCCCAGTATGGGTCAATACTCTTACATTAAGTACTCTGGAGAATTGAAGCCTTTGTAAAGTGTCACAGCTTCAGATTCTTGGCTGTATCCACAGCTTTATGTATACTCTGACCAGATATGAGAACGTACTGAGTTGGGAGAGCTGGCAGTATTCTTCATCAGGGGGAAGGGCATTGATGCATCCACACGTCTCATCAGTGATGTTGTCACATGACCCATGCAGAAGACACTTGTCACATGGCCAGCGATACGGATCCTCACATTTGAATTGGAACCCAGCCCCGAATGGAGAGCAAACTGAGGACAGAAAAACACAAACAATGTTCCGGAAAACTTGGTCCAAATGATGCACTTTGGATGACGGTTAACATTTGTGATAGAAAGGTGGGATCAGTCTTTCCAAGAATTTGTCATTTTGCATTCTTACAATTCAGAGGGAATTGACCAATCTATGTGGATTAGTGGTACCTTCTAAATATGTTCACTCAATGCAACATTTGAGCAAATTTTACCAATTGTTGAACTTTCCCGCCAGTTTGATGAATCCTCGCACTTCTACCTAATTAAGGTGATGGATGTTTTCCTTCTCCTTTACTTGTTTATGGGCTTTAGGAATATTGCACTTATATTTCAAGTGATACACTTTTTAAAATTTGTTTCATTCTTACTGGAAGACTTGTCTGTAGCTTGATTGACATTTTATCCATTATTCCATCTCAAAGGTTTATGCATATGTTCCTGATTCCCAAAACCTTAGGGCTAAAAACATAAAAAAATATCCACAAATTGGGCAGCATCTTCTTCAGAAGAGCTGCCTTTACATCGTGCATTTTTGGTCACAACAGTCACAAAAGATCTCAGCAAAATCCAGCAGAAACGGTTCAATGCAGTCATAACACATCATCAAACATGATGGACAAGCGAATACAGGATACTTCAAACCTTTGACCCAGTCATCTGCAAAGAGCGATAACACAACATTGGCAGAACTTTGTGTTCACCTGTGGTGATGTTGACCTCAGAGATCAGTATGTTGCTGTCGATGGGGAAGGGGTAGATGATCTTATCCAGGATGCTCCTCAGGTCCTCTATCACTGTAACATTTGTGGTTTGCAGCTCGATAGTAATCAGGTACTCGTAGTTCACTGGAGGACCTGCAGTGAGAACAGATGCATCATGGAGAAGTATCCATTTCAAATACATTATGTTAGAACAGGTGTATTTGATGTTTGCCAGGAAGCCAACTCTTTTCAAAGCCCTACTTGTTGATGGAGGTTGAGAAGTGGCGGATGGATTTGGAGAAGTGGTTGATGGAGGTGGAGAAGTTGTAGATGGAGGTGTAGAAGTGGTGAACGGAGGAGCAGAAGTCGTGATAGGACAAGTTGTATTGACTGTTTGGAGACAAAAGTCAAGTTCATAGTTTACTTAAACGTTTAACACAAAGTTATTCACCTCATAACTTGCTGACATTAGGAAGCAAATCATCACAACACATTATAAAGTGCTTCTTAAATAATGACTTCCATAAATGGGAGGGAGTCTTTAAAGTTAGTGATTTAACCATGTCTATTGTTTGATCAATCCCAGTATGGGTCAATACTCTTACATTAAGTACTCTGGAGAATTGAAGCCTTGTAAAGTGTCACAGCTTCAGATTCTTGGCTGTATCCACAGCTTTATGTATACTCTGACCAGATATGAGAACGTACTGAGTTGGGAGAGCTGGCAGTATTCTTCATCAGGGGGAAGGGCATTGATGCATCCACACGTCTCATCAGTGATGTTGTCACATGACCCATGCAGAAGACACTTGTCACATGGCCAGCGATACGGATCCTCACATTTGAATTGGAACCCAGCCCCGAATGGAGAGCAAACTGAGGACAGAAAAACACAAACAATGTTCCGGAAAACTTGGTCCAAATGATGCACTTTGGATGACGGTTAACATTTGTGATAGAAAGGTGGGATCAGTCTTTCCAAGAATTTGTCATTTTGCATTCTTACAATTCAGAGGGAATTGACCAATCTATGTGGATTAGTGGTACCTTCTAAATATGTTCACTCAATGCAACATTTGAGCAAATTTTACCAATTGTTGAACTTTCCCGCCAGTTTGATGAATCCTCGCACTTCTACCTAATTAAGGTGATGGATGTTTTCCTTCTCCTTTACTTGTTTATGGGCTTTAGGAATATTGCACTTATATTTCAAGTGATACACTTTTTAAAATTTGTTTCATTCTTACTGGAAGACTTGTCTGTAGCTTGATTGACATTTTATCCATTATTCCATCTCAAAGGTTTATGCATATGTTCCTGATTCCCAAAACCTTAGGGCTAAAAACATAAAAAAATATCCACAAATTGGGCAGCATCTTCTTCAGAAGAGCTGCCTTTACATCGTGCATTTTTGGTCACAACAGTCACAAAAGATCTCAGCAAAATCCAGCAGAAACGGTTCAATGCAGTCATAACACATCATCAAACATGATGGACAAGCGAATACAGGATACTTCAAACCTGTGACCCAGTCATCTGCAAAGAGCGATAACACAACATTGGCAGAACTTTGTGTTCACCTGTGGTGATGTTGACCTCAGAGATCAGTATGTTGCTGTCGATGGGGAAGGGGTAGATGATCTTATCCAGGATGCTCCTCAGGTCCTCTATCACTGTAACATTTGTGGTTTGCAGCTCGATAGTAATCAGGTACTCGTAGACCACTGGAGGACCTGCAGTGAGAACAGATGCATCATGGAAAAGTATCCATTTCAAATACATTATGTTAGAACAGGTGTATTTGATGTTTGCCAGGAAGCCAACTCTTTTCAAAGCCCTACTTGTTGATGGAGGTTGAGAAGTAGCGGATGGATTTGGAGAAGTGGTTGATGGAGGTGGAGAAGTTGTAGATGGAGGTGTAGAAGTGGTGAACGGAGGAGCAGAAGTCGTGATAGGACAAGTTGTATTGACTGTTTGGAGACAAAAGTCAAGTTCATAGTTTACTTAAACGTTTAACACAAAGTTATTCACCTCATAACTTGCTGACATTAGGAAGCAAATCATCACAACACATTATAAAGTGCTTCTTAAATAATGACTTCCATAACTGGGATGGAGTCTTTAAAGTTAGTGATTTAACCATGTCTATTGTTTGATCAATCCCAGTATGGGTCAATACTCTTACATTAAGTACTCAGGAGAATTGAGGCCTTGTAGAGTGTCACAGCTTCAGATTCTTGGCTGTATCCACAGTTTTATGTCAACTGTGACCAGACATGAGAACGTACTGAGTTGGGAGAGCTGGCAGTATTCTTCATCAGGGGGAAGGGCATTGATGCATCCACACGTCTCATCAGTGATGTTGTCACATGACCCATGCAGAAGACACTTGTCACATGGCCAGCGATACGGATCCTCACATGTGCATTGGAACCCAGCCCCGAATGGAGAGCAAACTGAGGAAAGATAAACACAAACAATGTTCCGGAAAATTTGGTCCAAATTATACACTTTTGTGGATGACGGTTAACATTTGTGATGGAAAGGCGGGATCAGTCTTTCCAAGAATTTGTACATTTGAATTCTTTCAATTCAGAGAGAATTGACCAATTCACGTGGATCAGTGGTAGCTTCTAATTATGTCCATTCAATGCAACATTTGAGCAAATTTGAACAATTGTTGAACTTTCCCGCCAGTTTGACCAATCATCGCACTTCTACATATTTGAGGTGAAGTATATTTACCTTCTCCGTTGCTGGTTTATAGAGTTTAAGAATATGGCACTTATATTTCAATTGTTGCACTTTTTTAAATTATTTTCATTCTTACTGGAAAACTTGTCTATAGCTTGAATGCGATTTTATCCATCATTCCATCTCAAATGTTTATGCATATGTTCCTTATTCCCACAACTTTACAGCTAATAACATAAAAAAATAACGACAGATTGCGCAGCATCTTCTGCAGAAGAGCTGCCTTTAAATCGTGCATTTTTGGTCACAAGAGACTGTTAAATGCAGTCAAAACAAATTGTCAAACATGATAGCAAGCAAATACGGGTTACTTCAAACCTGGGACCCTGTCAGTGTCAACTGCAAAGAGCGATAACACAACATTGGCAGAACTTTGTGTTCACCTGTGGTGATTTTGACCTCAGAGATCAGTATGTTTTTGTCGATGGGGAAGGGGTAGCTGATGTTATTCAGGATGCTCCTCAGTTCCTCTATCCCTGTAACATTTCTGGTTTGCAACTCGATAGTAGTCAGGTACTCATAGACCACTGGAGGACCTGCAGTGAGAACAGGTGCATCATGGGAAAGTATCCATTTCAAATACATTAGGTTACAACGGGTTTATTTGATGTTTGCCAGGAAGCCAACTCTTTTCAAAGCCCTACTTGTTGATGGAGGTCGAGAAGTGGCGGATGGATTTGGAGTAGTGGTTGATGGAGGTGGAGAAGTGGTTGATTGAGGTGGAGAAGTGGTGGATGGAGGTGGAGAAGTTGTAGATGGAGGTGGAGAAGTGGTGGACGGAGGTGCCGAAGTTGTGGATGGAGGTGCAGAAGTCGTGATAGGACAAGTTGTATTGACTGTTTGGCGAAAAAAGTCAAGTTCATAGTTTGAATAAACATTTAACACAAATCTATTCAACTCATAACCTGCTGACGAAGCAAATCATAAAAAAAATAATTAATGACTTGTATAAATTGGAGGGAATCTTTAAATTTAGTGATTTAACCATGTCTATTGTTTGATCAATCCCAGTATGGGTCAATACTCTTACATTAAGGACTCAGGAGAATTGAGGCCTTGTATAGTGTCACAGCTTCAGATTCTTGGCTGTGTCCACAGCTTTATGTCAACTGTGACCAGACATGAGAACGTACTGAGTTGGGAGAGCTGGCAGTATTCTTCATCAGGGGGAAGGGCATTGATGCATCCACACGTCTCATCAGTGATGTTGTCACATGACCCATGCAGAAGACACTTGTCACATGGCCAGCGATATGGATCCTCACATGTGCATTGGAACCCAGCCCCGAATGGAGAGCAAACTGAGGACAGAAAAACACACAATGTTCCGGAAAATTTGGTCCAAATTATACACTTTTGTGGATGACGGTTAACATTTGTGATGGAAAGGCGGGATCAGTCTTTCCAAGAATTTGTACATTTGAATTCTTTCAATTCAGAGAGAATTGACCAATTCACGTGGATCAGTGGTAGCTTCTAATTATGTCCATTCAATGCAACATTTGAGCAAATTTGAACAATTGTTGAACTTTCCCGCCAGTTTGACCAATCATCGCACTTCTACATATTTGAGGTGAAGTATATTTACCTTCTCCGTTGCTGGTTTATAGAGTTTAAGAATATGGCACTTATATTTCAATTGTTGCACTTTTTTAAATTATTTTCATTCTTACTGGAAAACTTGTCTATAGCTTGAATGCGATTTTATCCATCATTCCATCTCAAATGTTTATGCATATGTTCCTTATTCCCACAACTTTACAGCTAATAACATAAAAAAATAACGACAGATTGCGCAGCATCTTCTGCAGAAGAGCTGCCTTTAAATCGTGCATTTTTGGTCACAAGAGACTGTTAAATGCAGTCAAAACAAATTGTCAAACATGATAGCAAGCAAATACGGGTTACTTCAATCCTGGGACCCTGTCAGTGTCAACTGCAAAGAGCGATAACACAACATTGGCAGAACTTTGTGTTCACCTGTGGTGATTTTGACCTCAGAGATCAGTATGTTTTTGTCGATGGGGAAGGGGTAGCTGATGTTATTCAGGATGCTCCTCAGTTCCTCTATCCCTGTAACATTTCTGGTTTGCAACTCGATAGTAGTCAGGTACTCATAGACCACTGGAGGACCTGCAGTGAGAACAGGTGCATCATGGGAAAGTATCCATTTCAAATACATTAGGTTACGACGGGTTTATTTGATGTTTGCCAGGAAGCCAACTCTTTTCAAAGTCCTACTTGTTGATGGAGGTCGAGAAGTGGCGGATGGATTTGGAGTAGTGGTTGATGGAGGTGGAGAAGTGGTTGATTGAGGTGGAGAAGTGGTGGATGGAGGTGGAGAAGTTGTAGATGGAGGTGGAGAAGTGGTGGACGGAGGTGCCGAAGTTGTGGATGGAGGTGCAGAAGTCGTGATAGGACAAGCTGTATTGACTGTTTGGCGAAAAAAGTCAAGTTCATAGTTTTGAATAAACATTTAACACAAATCTATTCAACTCATAACCTGCTGACGAAGCAAATCATAAAAAAAATAATTAATGACTTGTATAAATTGGAGGGAATCTTTAAATTTAGTGATTTAACCATGTCTATTGTTTGATCAATCCCAGTATGGGTCAATACTCTTACATTAAGGACTCAGGAGAATTGAGGCCTTGTATAGTGTCACAGCTTCAGATTCTTGGCTGTGTCCACAGCTTTATGTCAACTGTGACCAGACATGAGAACGTACTGAGTTGGGAGAGCTGGCAGTATTCTTCATCAGGGGGAAGGGCATTGATGCATCCACACGTCTCATCAGTGATGTTGTCACATGACCCATGCAGAAGACACTTGTCACATGGCCAGCGATATGGATCCTCACATGTGCATTGGAACCCAGCCCCGAATGGAGAGCAAACTGAGGACAGAAAAACACAATGTCTCCATTTATGTTGGGAAGCCGTTATGTAATTGTAACATCTGGCAATCAAACATCTTGCTTAAAATATTAACAGTTCCCTCTTAACTCAGTCACAAGACACAGAGTCACTAACTCAACCACTCAGTCTCAGTAACTCAACCACTCAGTCTCAGTAACTCAACCACTCAGTCTCAGTAACTCAACCTCTCAGTAACTCAACCACTCAGTCTCAGTAACTCAACCACTCAGTCTCAGTAACTCAACCACTCAGTCTCAGTAACTCAACCACTCAGTCTCAGTAACTCAACCTAGGGGACGTTGTCACAGGGGGGAGGGTGGAGGTCTGGCCGCTTGGGGGAGGGTGGAGGCCTGGGGGAGGGTGGAGGCCCGGGGGGAGGGTGGCGGCCTGACCCTGGGGGGAGGGTGGATGCCTGGCCCCTGGGGGGAGGGTGGAGGTACCTGTGGTGAGGTTGATGTCCGTGATCTCGACAGCAGGACTGAGGGCCAGAGGGAAGCTGCTGTTCTCCAGCCGGGCGCGGAGAGTCTCCAGGGTGGCCAGGTCTATGAGGTGGAGCTCCACCACCACCTCCAACACCACCTCCGCCTGCAGTGCTGCAGCCACAACACACACTCAGAACGGGTTCTGTGTCCTCGGCCACACCCTCCTACGCCCCGTACAATGGACCATCACCCTCAGCGTACGGAACCAGGAGGAAGGAGACAGGAACCAGGGGGAAGGAGACAGGAACCAGGAGGGAGGAATCAGGAAGAAGGAGACAGGAACCAGGGGACAGGAACCAGGAGGAAGGAGACAGGAACCAGGGGACAGGAACCAGGAGGAAGGAGACAGGAACCAGGGGAAGGAGACAGGAACCAGGAGGAAGGAGACGGGAACCAGGGGACAGGAACCAGGAGGAAGGAGACAGGAACCAGGAGGAAGGAGACAGGAACCAGGAGGAAGGAGACAGGAACCAGGAGGAAGGAGACGGGAACCAGGGGACAGGAACCAGGAGGAAGGAGACAGGAACCAGGGGACAGGAACCAGGAGGAAGAAGACAGGAACCAGGGGGAAGGAGACAGGAACCAGGGGACAGGAACCAGGGGACAGGAACCAGGAGGAAGGAGACAGGAACCAGGAGGGAGGAGACAGGAACCAGGAGGAAGGAGACAGGAACCAGGGGGAAGGAGACAGGAACCAGGAGGGAGGAGACAGGAACCAGGGGGAAGGAGACAGGAACCAGGGGACAGGAACCAGGAGGGAGGAGACAGGAACCAGGGGGAAGGAGATAGGAACCAGGGGACAGGAACCAGGAGGGAGGAGACAGGAACCAGGGGAAGGAGACAGGAACCAGGGGACAGGAACCAGGAGGAAGGAGACAGGAACCAGGGGACAGGAACCAGGAGGAAGGAGACAGGAACCAGGGGGAAGGAGACAAGAACCAGGAGGGAGGAGACAGGAACCAGGGGGAAGGAGACAGGAACCAGGGGAAAGGAACCAGGAGGGAGGAGACAGGAACCAGGGGGAAGGAGACAGGAACCAGGGGACAGGAACCAGGAGGGAGGAGACAGGAACCAGGAGGGAGGAGACAGGAACCAGCGGGATGGAGACAGGAACCAGGGGGGAGGAGACAGGAACCAGGAGGAAGGAGACAGGAACCAGTAGGAAGGGGACGGGAACCAGGAGGAAGGAGACGGGAACCAAAGGAAGGAGACAGGAACCAAAGGAAGGAGACAGTAACCAGGAGGGAGGAGACAGGAACCAGGAGGAAGGAGACAGGAACCAGGAGGGAGGAGACAGGAGCTAGCACATTGGAACGAGGAGGTAGGTGATCTGAACTGGATTAGATGAGGCAGAAAACAATCAGATCTCATCTTTGGGCGTAAGTGATCCCCATTGTAAATGGACAAGCAAAATACATTGACTCCTCTGTTTACATTCCTAGAGGCCTTGGCTGAACACGCCCTCTCTCTAACTGGAAGCACATGATTAACCTCTGGCACTTCCTCAAGACCTCAGCTCTTATTGTGTTTGAAGAGACATTCTTAGTTAGAGACTAATGGGTTACTTTGGTTTCATACATTGGTTTATTTATTTCAGTCTCCATTCCAGGGGTCGGCAACCCTAGGCCGCTGGCACCACTGGCACGCAGCAGCAGCATAATTATTGGCACACTGGCAAAAAAAAACAGTGTGAAAAAATGTCCAGTTCGGATCTCAATGAGGTGAGGGCTGCTGTGGCGAAGGTGATCAACTTTATAGTGAAGCGATCTGCACTGACGCACAGACAGTTCCAGTCCCTGCTCGAGGAGATGGACAGCGCGTACAGCAATCTCGCTCTCCACTCAGCCCGTGAGGTGGCTAAGCTGCGGAAAGGTTTCCGAGCGGTTTGTCGGCTACTTCGATGCATCAAGGCCTTTTTGTCCACAGCTGGAGGACGAGCAGTGGGTGGTGAAACTCATGTTTCTGACGGACATAACAGACTCAATGAGCTCCATCTCCGACTGCAAGGTGCAGGGCCTACTGTTTTGGACATGTGCGACACATGGACGGCTTTTGTTAGCAGTATTTTCAAGTGATATTGCTACCTCCACTTTCCGCTACTTCCGCCACTTAAGAGAGCTGTCCTCCCAGCGCAACATCAGCAACGCTGAAATATGTGCATATATGCGCAAGCTTGAATCGGAGTTCACGACAAGATTTGGGGACTTTAAAGGTCCCATGACATGCTATTTTATGTATTCTTTAATATAGGTATTAGTGGGCAACTAACACAGTATTCAAAGACGTTCCCGAAATTCAGCCGTGGTGCAGAGTTACAGCCACTCCAAGCCAGTCGCACATTGAGCTTCCCCCAAATGCGCTGTTTTGGCGTCTGTAGCTATAATGCAAATGAGGAGGAGCGAGGCGGGCCGAGGAGGAGGGTGGGCGCACACAGCCTTTAGCCGTGTTCTGTAAATATTCTAGAACACACGGGAGTCCTGGAGCTCTATATCTAAATATTATCATATAGCCTACATAGGTATCTATATCATATAATATATATTATCACGGCCAAAAGCTGTGTGAGCCGATATTATGAATCTCAAATGACCGCGTTGGGTTCTCCGACGTTCCTGGTTCTTCCACGTCCACATCAATGTGAAGTAGACTGAACCGCGACAAGGAGGAGAGAAAAGCTGTGTGCGCCTCCAGACGATATTATGAATCACAAACGACTTTGTCGGGTTCTGCGACGTCTCTGGTTCTTCCACTTTCACATCAACCTGAAGTCGACTGAACCGAACGCTGCTGGCTGCCCGCTGCCGGGCGATGGTGCCTTGCGGCAGCTGGCGGCATGTCGCAGTTTATGTACTTCAGCGAGTCAAAGCCAAAGTTCCTTTCCCCCAATTCCTTCTCAACCATGGCTCAGATAATCCCCACTACAGTCTCGTTGTGGAAATACAAGAGACGTCAAAGAACCGACAAGAAACACTTGCGTTACAGTGTGTGTATTCACACACACACATGTGGCGCTCGCACGGTCGTGTCTCATTGGCGGGCCAAAGTCTCTGGGCGGGCCAGGCAGAGTAAGGGGAGGAGCTTAGATGCTTTATGACGTCATAAATAAAGACATTCCAAATCAGCGCGCTTGAGCCTCCGTTTTTTCAAAGGCAAGCAGAACAGCTAGTGCTCGTTTTACACCAAACGCAAGTTTTAGCCACTGGGGGACCATAGGCAGGCTAGGGGAACTCATATTTATGTTAGAAAACCTCATAAAGTGAGATTTTCATGTCATGGGACCTTTAAGAGGTTCAGACCCATGTTCTCTTTCCTGATCAAGCCCGAAAGCTTTGATGGGCATGAACTGGATACATCCCTGACAGACTGGTTGGATGCACAGGACATGGAAATGCAGCTGATTGAGCTGAAGAGCTCAACACTCTGGTTGTCTAAGTTTGCAGAGCTATGGGAACAACTGGAAACCACAGCAGCCAAAGATCACGGAGCCTGCACCCTCGCCTGCTGGGCGTCTGCCCCAGAGAAGTTCAGCTGTCTCCGGAGTCTTCGGGAAGCTCACATTTGATTGGTTGACAGGACTGCCCGTCGGCGGGGCGGCCGTTGATGCAGCTGCAGACACCCTTGGCGATGACATCACAGGCGCCGTGGGCCAGGCAGCTCTCGATTGGCCAGGCGAACCCTTCCTGGCAGCGGCACTGCTCACCCGCGCCCACCGGCGTGCATGCTGCGGACAGTAAACAAACCGCGTTGTCATGGCAGCTGCCAGGTGAGGTAGGGGCTTTCAATAAGAGCAAGAACGACATGAAGAATGATGTCAATACTGGTGTACTGTTCTTCTGATCAGTGGTCTCACATGGGTCGCCCTACCTGTGGTGACCTGAATCTCGCTGATCTGGGTAATGTTGTTGAGTTGGACCGGGAGGCTGATGTTGTTCAGTGCGGCTATGAGGCCGGAGGAACCGTTCACTTCGATGTCGATCACGTGCGTCCAGTTAAACGTCGCCTCTGCAGGGAGGCGACAAGTAGGAGCCTCTCGTTATGCTGTTGTAGTTCAGCCTCTAATGAGGCTGTATTGGACCGCAGAACAGCATCGTTAGAGGCTGTACTAGAACAGCCTCATTAGAGGTCGTAGCAGAACAGCCTCATTAGAGGCTGAACTAGAACAGCCTCATTAGAGGCTGAAGTAGAACAGCCTCATTAGAGGCTGAACTAGAACAGCGTCATTAGAGGCTGAACTAGAACAGCCTCATTAGAGGCTGAACTAGAACAGCCTCATTAGAGGTCGTAGCAGAACAGCCTCATTAGAGGCTGAACTAGAACAGCCTCATTAGAGGCTGAACTAGAACAGCCTCATTAGAGGCTGAACTAGAACCGCCTCATTAGAGGTTGATCTAGAACCGCCTCATTAGAGGCTGAACTAGAACAGCCTCATTAGAGGCTGAACTAGAACAGCCTCATTAGAGGCTGAACTAGAACAGCGTCATTAGAGGCTGAACTAGAACAGCGTCATTAGAGGTTGATCTAGAACCGCCTCATTAGAGGCTGAACTAGAACAGCCTCATTAGAGGCTGAACTAGAACAGCGTCATTAGAGGCTGAACTAGAACAGCCTCATTAGAGGCTGAACTAGAACAGCTTCATTAGAGGCTGAACTAGAACAGCGTCATTAGAGGTTGATC
The DNA here is from genome assembly GCF_902167405.1 of Gadus morhua. Lineage (NCBI taxonomy): Eukaryota > Metazoa > Chordata > Actinopteri > Gadiformes > Gadidae > Gadus > Gadus morhua. The sequence continues at coordinate 936,315 of NC_044068.1, read as the reverse complement.
TAGTACAGCCTCATTAGAGGCTGAACTAGACCATATCAGGTAGGGATAACCAGTTTAATTGCTAACTTAATTTTTGTTATAGTTCTTTGAAGACCAACCATCTGCTGTCGCTCTTTTCTGGCGTAACATCTCTTTCGGAGGAATGTCCTGAGACACATAACACACAGACACAAAGAGGACAGTCCAGTTTAATACCTGGCTAACAACATTCAACACAGACATATGAAATCGGAGACAGTTCAGTTCTGTACTTTTTGGCTGGTGTTAACAGAAGGAATTCGCATGGAGGTGCAGCATTATCAACAATTTGAAATGGGAAAGGTTTAATAGTTTAACAGTTGGCAGCATAGTGTACACTCTACCTTTGATTTCATGAACTCTCACTCAGATTTTAAAACATACAACACTATCTCTGATCTCAGGTACACTGTAGCTCTGATATTACATTCCCTATGTCTGATTTTACAAACACTACCTCTGATTTAAAAGAAACACTGTTCCTCTTATCTCCTGAACACAACCCCTGATTTCATAAACACTAAATAATTTAATAAACTCTGTATCTCTGATTTCATAAACACTAAACCTGTGATCTCATAAAGACTATACGTCTGATCTCATAAAGACTGTACCTCTGATCTCATGAACACTAAATCTGATTTCATAAACACCACCAATGACTTCCAATGGAGATGAATCATTGAACCCTTTGCCTCTGATTTCATAATCACTTGTACCTCTGATCTCATAATCACTTGTACCTCTGATCTCATAATCACTTGTACCTCTGATCTCATAATCACTTGTACCTCTGACTCATAATCACTTGTACCTCTGGTCTCATAATCACTTGTACCTCTGGTCTCATAATCACTTGTACCTTTGATCTCATAATCACTTGTGCCTCTGATCTCATAATCACTTGTGCCTCTGATCTCATAATCACTTGTACCTCTGATCTCATAATCACTTGTACCTCTGGTCTCATAATCACTTGTACCTCTGGTCTCATAATCACTTGTACCTCTGGTCTCACAATCACTTGTACCTCTGACTCATAATCACTTGTACCTCTGGTCTCATAATCACTTGTACCTCTGGTCCCATAATCACTTGTGCCTCTGATCTCATAATCACTTGTGCCTCTGATCTCATAATCACTTGTACTTCTGGTCTCATAATCACTTGTACCTCTGATCTCATAATCACTTGTACCTCTGATCTCATATTCACTTGTACCTCTGATGTCATAATCACTTGTACCTATGATCTCATAATCACTTGTGCCTCTGGTCTCATAATCACTTGTACCTCTGGTCTCATAATCACTTGTACCTCTGGTCTCATAATCACTTGTGCCTCTGATCTCATAATCACTTGTGCCTCTGATCTCATAATCACTTGTGCCTCTGATCTCATAATCACTTGTACTTCTGCTCTCATAATCACTTGTACCTCTGATCTCATAATCACTTGTACCTCTGATCTCATATTCACTTGTACCTCTGATGTCATAATCACTTGTACCTATGATCTCATAATCATTTGTACCTCTGGTCTCATAATCACTTGTACCTCTGGTCTCATAATCACTTGTACCTCTGGTCTCATAATCACTTGTACCTCTGATCTCATAATCACTTGTACCTCTGATCTCATAATCACTTGTACCTCTGATCAAAAAATCACTTGTACCTCTGGTCTCCAGCCAGCCAAAGCAGTAAAGGACTCCTTAGACTCCAGGATGAGGTAGAGCAGGAGGAGGCTGCATGCCGACAGCCCCAGGGTCAACCTCGCCATCTCTGTCTGAGGGGGGATGCAGGAAAAACATACCTTTGGTAGCATTTTGATTGTATATTTAACATATTGTAATATGATTCTTTAAAACCATAAAACAATAGAATACACCTGTGGGAGTGTGTGTGGAGGTTGGGTGGTTTAGACAGCCTCACCTGGCCGAGTCTGATTGGGAACAGCTCTCAGATAGCCAGCCCGCCACACACACTCACTCACTCACTCACACACCCACTCGCACACACACACGCTCGCACACACACTCACTCGATCACTCACACACTCACTCACTCACTCACACACTCACTCACTCACTCACACACTCACTCGATCACTCACACACTCACTCGATCACTCACACACTCACTCACACACACACACCCACTCGATCACTCACACACTCACTCACTCATATTCATACACATACATGCACAAATTCTTACACACAGATTCACACCATTATGAGCATGGTATCAATGAATGAGTGATTCTTCATGTCATCATAGCAGGTGATTGCCATTCTGACCTTTAATGGAGGTTTCTTGGCTGAGGCTTGATCACACCACCATAAGAAGGACAACACAGAATCAAGAAGCGTCTGCTGGTGGATCTTCTATAGAGAGAGACATAATGTTCATATCAATCATGAGTTGGATTGAAAGTGATCCGAACATTAACTAACGACATACAAATAAAAGTATCGGCAACAATAACTAGCTACTCTCAATAACCAGTCCCTGGTATAAACCAGTTAATCATTAGTACCAGTCCCTAATAATAATCGTACTACTATAATAGCTGGCCTGTCGCACCAGTTCCTCAAGTTAGTCATATGCGCATGTGCCAAGCAGCCTGCAGCTCAAACACACACAGCATGTGCGATGGCATACATACGCTGCATGCACGCACATACACGCCGCATACACACACCACACGCACACACACCGCACGTCAAGTCAAAGGCAGCGACACGCTCACCGAGGTAAAACATGATGCAGAGGAGAATTGTTGTTCTGATCCTATGATAGAGAGCGGATTCATTTTTGTCCTTCTGAGGAAATGACTCAGAGGAGATCAGGTGTTGCTACCTGGAGGAAATACTTGTTAGAAATAACTCGTTAAATGCACCGATTGATCAGGTGGACCGGGAGGCCGATGTTGTTCAGTGCGGCTATGAGGCCGGAGGAACCGTTCACGTCGATGTCGTTCACGTACGTCCAGTTAAACGTCGCCTCTGCAGAGGTTAGAGGTCAAGTAGGAGCCTCTCGTGATGCTGTTCTAGCACAGCTGCTCGTGATGCTTTACATCACACATCTACCATCAAATATCTATAGCGGGTTGGAAGTTATTAAGAACAACAGAAACTGTTGTTAACCATGAAGGGCCCGAGTCACAGGTGAGGAGAAAGCTGCCATTGTTAACGTCTCCAAGCCTAGTCTGAGGTTTGGGATTAAGAAGAGAGAACAAATCACTCTCTCTGTCTCTCTCTGTCTGTCTCTCTCCGACTCTATGTCTCTCTCTATGTCTCTCTTTGTTTCGCTATTTCTCTCTCTCTCTCTCTCTCTCTCTCTCTCTCTCTCTCTCTCGCGCTGTATATCTCTACCTCTCTCTGTCGCTCTAACTCTCTCACTCTTTGACAATGTCTCTCTCTCTCTCTCTCGATGTATATCTCGCTGTATATCTCTACCTCTCTCTCTCTCTCTCTCTCTCTCTCTCTCACACCTCGTACCTGTAAACATGTGCCTGACATTGAAAGCTTCTAGCTAGGCAGGGATATAATAATAATAAATTAAATGTATATGGTACTCAAAGACGCTTAGATATGAACTCCTAATCTTGGTACTTCTATCAGACTGATGTCAAACACTTTTATTATATCATGATAACCATCATATTATGATAACAATTATTAACTGCTAATTACTTCCAAATTACAGTTTTTCTCAATCGTTTAAACACGTTTTCTGAAACTAAAGTTAGTTGCTAATTAGTTGTTGCATTTTAGATACTTTTGTAGGTAGTGTTTCCAGGTGAACCAAGTTTGCTAAATGATGAGATTTGTGCTTTTTTTCAAAAAAAATATTTTTGAAAAGAGTTTTGCAAAAAATGTGATTTAGAATTTCTATAGAATTTCTTCTGTGAAAACAGTGGAATTGTGCTTAGAATTTAGCAGTCTGCAGTCTTTTAGTTCATACATGAGCTTCATGTTTTCAGAATTTTGTGCATAGTTCAATACTTTTGTGTGTGTACAAAAAATAAACGGTAACAATTACAATAATCACAATTTCTCTCTCTCGCTCTTACACAAACGCACGTGCACACACACATGCACACACTTGAATGGCGATAATCAGTTGAGAATTGTTAATGGCTACTACGTGTTGAATAAATATTAAATGCTACTACATTAACAATCAATAAACAAATGGCTCTACAACAGCCCCACACATAATTAACAAATGATTCTGTAATGTTCAAAGTTATTTACTTGTTAACTTAAATCAAAACTATAATAAGTCACATGTTGTCCTGAGATGACCACAACCACCGTCGTAATGACGATGTACACCTGGATGGGGGTCTCTCTGCGACCCCCACTGACCAGTGAACACACTGCACACTTTAAATCAGCAGAACACAGTACTAACAGTCCTGTGATCTCCCATCACAGGAGAGCGCCAGCGAGGAGAACAAAGCATAACTTACCGGCTCCTCGAAGCTGCATGGAGGACTGGATGGTGTGTGGCGGCACACCGTCCACTGAGAGAAACGCCTCCTGAGATACTCTATGCTACGGTTCACACCTTGGTTTAGCTGCTCCACTGCGCTGGAACAGTCCTTCACCTGCCAGTATGGCAGTGTGTGCAGGACCCTGGATATTCCCCTCGCTGGCAGGAATTCAAACCTTTCCAGCACTTCCTGGAGTTAATGTTTTATTGAACTAATCTCTATCATCCGATTGGGGAGATTCCTTTATCCAAAAGAACCCACTCCAACAAAGGATTGTAGTACGACACCACCAGGGGGGGGGGGGCAATATTTATTCATAACGTTCGATTATAACACTTTAAATAAGAATGATAAGTCAAAGTTAGATCAAACTAATAGTGCATATATTTCAGCTTGCTTTAGACCGTTCCCGTTAAGGGGGGGCAACCTCTGCCCAGGGGGGCCGTGGACGTGGCCCCCCTGGGCAGAGGCTAAAGAGCATGTAGCAGAGAGGCTAAAGAGCATGTAGCAGAGACGCTAAAGAGCATGTAGCAGAGAGGCTAAAGAGCATGTAGCAGAGAGGCCAAAGAGCATGTAGCAGAGAGGCCAAAGAGCATGTTGCAGAGAGGCTAAAGAGCATGTAGCAGAGAGGCTAAAGAGCATGTAGCAGAGAGGCTAAAGAGCATGTAGCAGAGAGGCTAAAGAGCATGTAGCGGAGAGGCTAAAGAGCATGTAGCGGAGAGGCCAAAGAGCATGTAGCAGAGAGGCCAAAGAGCATGTAGCAGAGAGGCCAAAGAGCATGTAGCAGAGAGGCCAAAGAGCATGTAGCAGAGAGGCCAAAGAGCATGTAGCAGAGAGGCTAAAGAGCATGTAGCAGAGAGGCTAAAGAGCATGTAGCAGAGAGGCTAAAGAGCATGTAGCATAGAGGCTAAAGAGCATGTAGCAGAGAGGCCAAAGAGCATGTAGCAGAGAGGCTAGCATGATTTATAACTGTTTCAGGTCAACTTGTGCATAGGACGGATGTCCGTCAATCAAAAAGGCGTTTAAAGCATCATGGTGGATGTTCAGCTGTAATTGATTGAACATTGGAGTCCAGCGGTGTCTATGAATGAGAACACACAGTCAGCCAGTGTTTAGCTCTGTAATTATAAGGAGAACATTTGCATGGTAGTAAACATTCTGGCAACACACTTGGCAGGCACGGCGTTATGGGTGGGCCTGACGGACCTAGGACCTCCCACTGTTCAACAGGCCCACCCAAAACCTTTCTTCAAAAAAATAAAATAAAGGTTAATATTTTATTATTATTATTACTTTTTTTTAAAGGCTTCTGAAATGCTTTATTTTTGCAATGCAGCAAACTTTGTTACATTGATGCTTTTGTAATAATTATTATTGTATTAATTATTATCTCGTTGTAGCCTAGGCTACATTTGAATTAGGGTTGCCGCGGTGTGGACATTTTCACACCGAGTAATACGCTCGTGTCAACACCGGTATTACCGGTATAAACGGTATTAACTTTGAAACTATAGGTCAACCGCCATCTTCTCCGTCAACTCTCCTCTCACACTCGGTGACAGCGTCTGGCAGCGCGCCAATTCTCGGCGTCTTATAACGTTCTATATATAATAGGATAATATAATTTTATATAACATAATATCACGGCCAAAAGCTCTGTGCGCCTCCGGATGGCCGTAGCGCGGGGAGCTCACGTAGGGATTGGGCTCCGCGGGGTTTGTTTACCGGCGTTGCTATGGTTACCGGTTTTGGGGGGCCGTGTCCACCAAAAGCCTTTTTAAAAGGCGGAGCGCCTGTCTGCAGTGCATTCTCTATGGCTTAAAAAGCTGCCCGGGGCGGTTAAACGCTCTGCGCGCCTCGCGCTTTAAGACGCGCGCCCCCGTTGAAAACAGTTCAACTTTTGAAGAAAAGTACTCCATGTCATCGGCGCTTTTTTCGAACGACCAATCAAAATCGAGGAGGAGGCAAGGCTAAAAGTATCAACAGAACACAAACTGAAACAAACTGAAACATGTCGGACGAAAGTTTAATAACAGCTGTGAGTGAGTGTCCGGTCCTGTACGACCTCACGTTAAAGGTGGTATTCCCCGTACTGCCTCCTGCCACGATTAATGCTGTGGACCCACACTCTCCTCCGGGCAACCACGACAGGCGCAGGGGGATCGTCCGCAGCCTCCGCCGCACGGCAAGAAGCGCTATTAATCTCGGATTCATGATGATGGAGCCAACAGATAGAAGCTGTATATCTATGGATACAAGCGATGACGCGTGTTAATGACGTAAACGAAAAACGCTCCGTGTGCCTTTTTTGAGCGGCGCACACAAACGCGTTGAAAGCAGTGCACGGAGCGCTCCGCCTTTTAAAAAGGTTTTTTTTGGTGGACACGGCCCCTAAGGAAGCACGACAATTCTCAGCGCGACAATTCTCCCGCACAGAGCAGAACTGTGGCCTATTCTACACATTTTAATTTTCTTAATTATAATTATATTATTCATTTTTACTGAATTTGTTTTTTATTACAAAAAAACAAAACAAAAAAAAAACTCGGTGTTGCCGGTGTGCAACACCGAGTAAACGGTGTTGGCCTCAACACCGGTAATACCGTATACCGCGGCAACCCTAATTTGAATGCATCTTCTTTGTATAGTTCGCCAAGCTCAGTATGTTGCTATTGATATCGAAATATTGTTGAAAACTTAAAACAATTAAACAGAATTATGAAATTGTCGGCCTCAAGTTATACGAGCATAACTAAACTATGTGGGAAATATTCGATTCCTGACCGCTTTTACAGCCTCCAGGCCTTAAATCTATAGAGCGACGCGCTAAAGCACAGCCAGGTATGGTGCGTAATGGAGATTCCAAAGCGCTCTTCTTTGGTCAGAACCAAGAGACGTTTTCACACTCCCGGACCCTACACGCAGTGGCGGTCGGTCATTTGTATTAGGTTAAACAGGGATTTGATAACGTTTTTAACTTAAGGACCACCCACAATTGGTCTGGCCCATCCGCAACTGGACTCCTGGCGCAGGGCCGCCGTGTCTTCTACAACACATCCATTAAAGTCTGTGGGCCCCCCAGGCAGAGCTGCTTGAGGATGAAGGGTTAGTATGCCTGAATGATGGAGGAATAACTAGAATAGATGTGTCAAGAGGGTTAGAATCATCTATTGACCTCACGTTGGTTTCTGCACAACTAGCAACAACAGCTAAGTGGGATGTCATTCAAGACAGTACAGTAGGGAGCGACCACTACCCAATAATAGGTGAAGTAGGAGTGGGCCCAGTTTGGCTTGAGGCGGGAAGCTTCCCCAGGTGGAAACTAAGAAAGGCGAATTGGGGGGCATACAACATGATGTGTAGTGTGAGGTTAGAGGGACTGCACCTAAACAATGAAGGGGTAGATGGTTTTAATGCAAGGATAACAGAAGCCGTGCATTCAACTGCAGTAGAAATAATAGGGAAAGGAAGTGGATCAGGACAACGTCACATGGTTCCCTGGTGGACAGATGAATGTAGAACGGCTGTACAGGCAAGAAACAAAGCTTTTAAGAAGGTTACAACTTAATTTTCCTTTAATGACTTAATAGAATGCAAGAAAACACAAGCAGTAGTTAGTAGGGCTGGGTATTGCCAGGTACCTCACAATTCAAATCAATTCGATTATTTAGGTCTTGATTCGATTTCGATTTGATATTGATCCAATTGATTCGATATTGATTCAATAATACGTGCAGATGACAAAAATACCTAAATATTATTTAGAATTACCATTTTAAAATGAATTATAACCTCAGTCAGGGATTAACGGGGTCCGAAGCAAAATGAAAAGTCTGAAGATATATAAATATATAATTATGAAAGAGGAAAGATGTTGATAGCTCCCCTTAATGCCATACTGTGCCTCGGCTATTCAGGTGACTGGGCTGCAGAGCAATGGCCGAATGTCCAGCTTGTTGATAATTGTCTGATCGGGATGTAATGTAGCCTCATTCACATGGTGAAAAATGTCTATTGATATGCACACAAGATCCAGAAAACTCCAAGCAAACTTTCTCGCTTTAAAGAGATGGTCAAAACACTCCGATCCCAGGTACGCGTTACTTGTCCGCACACACTTCAGCCAAATTGAGAATGCCAAAACTATACGGCAAGGTCCGCAAGCAAGTGGAGAAACAAATCCATACTATTAAACATCAGTGTATTTCAGAGATGGAAGTAACTTATGCATGAAAAAATGCATGCAGTTTTGCCTGCCTTACCAGTATTTTACCCCTTCAGAAGCATTTATATCAAAATTAGAAGATACAATTAACATAGGTACCGTGATATAATAACCGTTAGTCTATGCCTCAAATCATACCGTGATATAACATTTTTGAAGGAACCATCTTAATGTTATATTCGAGGGAAGTCAATCTTTTTGGAGCAAAAACAACAGCTATTTGTTTGCTTGATTCAACTAACGTTAGCTACCGCTTTTATTGAATGTGATATACTACTATATACTTGGCTGCATGGGTAGCTGTGGCTGAAGACTCTGTCTCCATCCTCCACTTTGCAATCTATACCGCCTTTATGGGTGGGACTTGATTGTATCTCCCAGGCACAGCATCCTAGCACTAAGCCAGTATGGAAGGCTGGTTAGCCAACGACGGGTAAGATCCCACCTTGACTACCCGGGACAACCTAAGACAGGCACAGTCACGATTACTTGGCAGAGTCCACTGTGGGCAACTGGCTCACTTGATCATGAAGTGACGAGCTGCAACCATCATAGGGGAGAGCCGGGTGGGGTGTACGGTGGAGGAGGGAACAGGAGTCAGATATGCCAGCTCAGGCAGTGGAAGTGGTGGACTTAGAACGGGACAAGTCGGGTTCTCGTTTATTTAACCTTTGCGGTTGTATACTGACTGGTGTATCGGTTTTCGGTTTAGTACATGACTTTGTTAAACTTCCGGAACAGCGTGTTTCATAGGCGGCTGATGTAAACACTCAATATTGACATTTGGTTTTGGATATACTGGCTTTGATTTCCCTTCCCAATAGATTGGTTTTATTTAAAGATAGTTAAGTTTAGGGACTTCAAACTTGGTTTCACCAGCGGCGTTGATAGGTTTTGCTTATCATTTAGTGTGGCATGGCATTGGCCATGCACAATGAGGGAAGAAGTGAGAAATTAAATCAAAGTGTGGATACTGTGATCGACTTTGACTAAATTGAATTGTGCGTAATTAACTACCACTAGCACTAAATTAATGAGTTATCACATGCAAGCTAACAGAAGGACTCATCTTACTCTGCATGAATTGCTTTCCCATGCCTTCACCTACATTTCGAGGGCCCCATAAGGGACTTCCATTAGAGCAATTCGAAATAGAATTAAGAAAATATGTTTGTGACCGTGCTAGTAACCTCTCCATGTGAGCCTGCCTCGTGGTCTCCAGGGCGCACCAATACATGAAGATCACCTGACTCGTTCAGTATCTATGCATATCTGGTGGAAAACTTTTGATTTTAAAATGTATTCTTATGTCACTTATTTTTGTGGTGTTAGCTTTCAATGCTTCGTTCATGCTATCGTTATGTATTATGTTGGCCAACACTCTTACACGATCGTTCTGTTCAACAACCAAATATGAAACAATTCTAATCAAGGATATAACATCTCCCCGTCAACTATAAAAAAAGGATGGGTTCATTGTAACACATACACCCTTTCAAAATGTATAACCTTGTCTACTCTTTATGAACATCTACCTCGGACATGGCTCCACGCATTCGCCGGCTTCTTTGAAAACAAATGCACATGGCTAGCGTAGAAGTGGATGGGGAAGGGTCGTCAACAAGTTGTTACGACAGTGTTTAAAATATCTCCTCGGAAGCTGTAGGGGGAGCTCAAGGCAAGCGCAAACCAAGAAAACAGCGAAGAAGTGGCCAAAGTTGCATAGTTCCCCTTTAAAGTAAATCTGAAGTTAAAACAATAATTAAATCAGAAATCATGCTACTGGAACAGAGGGGTATTCCACGAACGGAGGTTTAACAAACACAGAGTTAACGCTGAACTCTAGGTTGATTGGGCCCTGTGCCAACTAAACCAGAGCTGTCGGTTCCACCGCACAGGTTATGCATTAGTTCAATCAACTCGGGGTTGGTTAACACAGGGTTGTGCGCTTCCACGCCAAACCTATAAAGACGTGATGTATGGATCATGGAAACCCTGATTGAAATGGCGAAACGGGCCGCTTATTTCAATGAAATGGAACTCCAGGTTCTCCTGGAGAGCTATGACGAGGAGAAGGACATTATCACAAGAAAGGGAACGCTAAAACCTCTGCAACCCGGAGAACCAAAGCCTGGCAGCGGATCGCTGACCGCGTAAATGCGTTAGTTACACTTCAAAAGCATGATCCTTAATATTTGAGCCAAGTCAAGCATTCTTAACGTTCCTACCACATAACCCTTTTCTTATAAAAATTATGTACTCCGATGGCTACCAAGGCGGTCAGCGGATCAAGTAAAAATGAAGTATAAAAACATCATACAAAAACTTTTCCCACCATCGTATTGGTATATGTTGTCAGTCCAGGCGCTTAAATTGTCACACCCATATTTGTCACTACTGCATTTAAATATGCCCTTTTTTTTTAAGCCAATCGTAAAAAGGCAGACAGTCGGCAGACGGGACCTGGCCCTCAAATGGTCTTGACCCCGGTGGAGGAGCTGGCAATAGACATAAATTCAGGGCGCCCTGGCATGGAGGGGGGTACCTGGAGGTACCTCCTCAGACAGTCAGGGTTAGGGTACCCCACTGGTTGAATGTAGGTTTTTCTGTTTTCCTTGTATTTTAGATATTGTTTGTCTTCGAAGTAAACACATGCAAACCGTATGCGTGCCACAGCGCATATGTTCCAAATGTTTTTTTTTGGTATCTGGGGAGAAAACCTAAAAAGTGACAATTCATCAACTTCACAGATCAAGATGGATCAGTGCTTGTAATGGAGCCGCCGGCTACGATCGAACATTCTCCAGTGGATGCAAGTCCGTTCGGACTATTTTACACTTTCTGTTGTAAGCGCCTCTCGGCATTCTCAGCCAATATTTCTCTTTGAATGATACGAGGCCGAAGAAAGTCTTGGTCCGGACATGCAGAGCCGGTGCTGGCCGTTTCGGTTTCGGGCCGCCCTGGCGATTGCTCCCGCGCCCCCTCCCTTCTCCGTTCGCGTAGTATATTTTAATTGACTAATTAAGGGCACCACCAGAGGGCGCCCCCAACGCATTTGTCGCCCCTAGGCGGTCGCCTAGCTCGCCTATGCCGAGCGCCGGCCCTGCGGACATGGATGGGTCATCTGAAAGGACTGAGATGCGCTCAGCATCTCCAACATTATAGAGAATACTACCATTTGCAAAAAACAGAGGGCTACGCAAATACAGGGCTCTCAAGTTTTGAACTGAGTTCAGAATGAGATTATGTCGGCGGCGGCGGGGGGTATATTAATATGTGACTGCATACAAATGTGTCAACAGACATGGTGACTAATGTATGATAGTAAGCATGTCCCGATAAAACAATATGGTAAAAAAATAAATACAAAACATGACGGAAACTCTAAAGTCAAACCGTCCAATCTGAAGGCTCTACTTAACCACTCCCCCTACTCACTTCCACCAATGCAAAGCGACGGGAGTTTGAGTAGGGCGAGGGCGTAGCATAACTAGTTTGTGACCGACCGAGAGAACGCAATGCAATTCAATGTGAACATGTTTTGAGGCTTTAAAAAAGATCCCGGTCTATTTTGAAATTCCGCCCGGACACATTTTTTTTAAAGTGTCCTCAAAAAGAGGGCATGTCTGGGCAAAAAGAGGACGTCTGGTCACCCTACGTACGGGGAACCCATTTGATTCCTACCTGTTTCCACGGTTAAATAGCGGCACAAGTTGGTGGGTGCTATCCTGGTCATTTCTCTGAGTGAGAAATACGTAAGTGTGGCATGAGAGCTTGTGCATGGGTTGAATTGCGTGTGTCTCACGCCGAATGGCGTGAGACACACGCAAAAGACACACGCAATCCCCGGTGGATTGCACGAATAATTTGCACTCCGATATCGCCTCTCATCAAAAGGGCATGCCAATGTGAACACATGAAATCTGTGGTGAATGCGGGTTCAAATACTCAAAACCGGGTTATGTTCCAAACGTACCCGTTTATGTGATAAAACCGGCTTTGTGGAATACCCCACGGAAGATGTGAGGTTATCATCAAAACACTACACATAGGGCACACATGTCTTAACCACAGTATGAACATCATAGGCAAACATGAAACAGGGGTCTGTCCAAAATGTAATGGAAGAGAAACAGTGGAGCACGAGGGAGGGGGAGAGACGGAGAGGGGGGGAGGGAGGGGGAGAGACGGAGAGGGGGGGGAGGGGGAGAGACGGGGAGGGGGAGAGGGGGGGGAGGGGGAGAGACAGAGAGGGGGGGGAGGGGGAGAGACGGAGAGGGGGGGAGGGGGAGAGACGGAGAGGGAGGGAGGGGGGAGAGAACGGAGAGGGAGGGGGGGGAGGGGGAGAGAGAGGGAGAGGGGGGGGGAGAGACGGAGAGGGAGGGAGGGAGGGGGAGAGAGGGAGAGGGGGGGGGGGGGGGGGAGGGGGGGGGAGGGGAGAGAGGGAGAAGGGGGGGGAGGGGGAGAGAGGGAGAGGGAGGGGGAGAGGGAGGGAGGGAGGGGGAGAGGCAGGGAGGGAGAGAGGGATGGGGAGGGAGCAGGCCCCCAGGATAGGCGCATCTTCCGCATCCACCAGTGCTCAGAGGGCCAAGCCTGGTATTGCAGCTGTTTAAGCGGGCTGTGGACGGGGGTCCGTCATTTCAGGCGGCCCAGAAGTAGATATCGCCGTCCACCGTCCAATACAAGTGGGGAACAGGGATTGTGTCTCCCGCAAAAAATGTCTGGACATCAACCAAAGGCTCATATTACCTTCATGCCATGTCCTAAAAAAAATGTACGTTTTTTCTTTCCAAAACGCCACCTCAAGCGTTTATTAGCCGTTATCCTCGAAAGGAGTCCTAGTGAAACAAATGGCATCCGAGAGGGCCTAGTTCAGTGCTCCGTTAACGTGTCCGATTTTTGGACTGCCTTCATCTGCTGCTCAATAACTCTCACGGTCCTCTGCTTGCGATCATTGTGATTCATCATGTATTGATCCATTTATTCAAAAGATCCAAAGACCATCCGTATGTCACGGACTAGGGCCACGTGTCTTTTGGCCGCATAACGTGGAAGCAAAATCGCTCCTGTATGTTACCCCGCGCCACTGAGCAGTTTGTATAGGAATGAATGGGCGGCCATTTTCCAGTCCGTGGTCCATCCTTTATTATGTCCATGGGAGGGAGGGGGGGAGGGAAAGAGAGGGAGGGGGAGAGGCGGAGAGGGAGGGAGGGGGAGGGAGAGAGGGAGGGACAGAGAGAGGGGGAGGGAGGGACGGAGGGAGAGAGGGAGGGACAGAGAGAGAGGGAGGGGGAGAGACGGAGAGGGAGGGAGGGGGAGGGAGAGAGGGAGGGACAGAGAGAGGGGGAGGGAGGCACGGAGGGAGAGAGGGAGGGACAGAGAGAGAGGGAGGGGGGAGAGAGAGAGGGAGGGGGAGAGACGGAGAGGGAGGGAGGGGGAGGGAGAGAGGGAGGGACAGAGAGAGAGGGAGGGGGAGAGACGGAGAGGGAGGGAGGGGGAGGGAGAGAGGGAGGGGGAGAGATGGAGAGGGACGGAGGGAAGGAGGGGGAGAGAGGGAGGGGGAGAGAGAGAGGGAGGGGGAGAGACGGAGAGGGAGGGAGGGACGGAGGGGGAGGAAGGGAGGGGGAGAGATGGAGAGGGAGGGAGGGACGGAGGGGGAGAGAGGGAGGGGGAGAGATGGAGAGGGAGGGATGGGGAGGGAGGGAGGGAGGGACAGAGAGAGGGGGAGGGAGGGACGGAGGGAAGGAGGGGGAGAGGGGGAGGGGGAGAGAATTGATTAATTATCAGGTAATATTTCACATCTTCTGAAACGTTCTTGGATGCCAGGGGTGAAACGGAATTACTATATATATATGTGTGGGCATTAATGCCTACAATGCAACTAATTATTTAGATTTTAGTTTCCAAATTTCCAATGAGGTTGTCCAAAGTAGCATTACAAACATATTGACCTTTTGTCTGTCTCTGCTCCTGTATTACAGCTAAGCTATGTATCCTAATTCGTACTTACTGAAGTCACATATTTTGTTCAATCATTTAAATTGTGAAGACAATGACAAAAACGCACTACATAATCCATACATTGTAAAACATAACATGTACAAGTTTTATTGAGAGTTCAAATACACACAAAACAAATAAAGGTAAAACAGAATCTCGGTGAAAGCAACAATCCCTATATTTAATATTCCCTGCAAGACATGAAAAGTGCTCTGTGTTACGTCACAGCGTTAAGATTGAATAACAAACGTTCAAAATTAAATGTTGAGGTAGGCTTCCGATGCGGTGTTGGAGCTGCTGGTGTTAGCCGCGCCCGTCACGTGGTACACATCTGGGAGCGGAGAGAAAAACATGCTGCGTGTCAAGGTGAGCGCTGATATCTTCTGTCTGTCTGTGTCCCTCGGTCTGTCTATCTGTCTGTCGCTCGGTCCCTTTGTCTATCTGTCTCTTCGTCTGTCTATCAGTCGTCAGTCCCTCTGTCCCTCCCTCCTTCCCTCTGTCATTCTGTCTGTCTATCCCTCTGTCGTTCCCTCAGTCTGTCGGCCCCTCAGTCTGTCGGTCCCTCAGTCTGTCCGTCCCTCTGTCTGTCTGTCTCTCTTTCCGTCCCTCTGTCTGTCTGTCTGTCTGTCTGTCTGTCTGTCTCTCTGTCTCTCCGTCTGTCTGTCTCTCTGTCTCTCCGTCTGTCTGTCTCTCTGTCTGTCCCTCTGTCTGTCTGTCTGTCTGTCTGTCTGTCTGTCTTTCCCTCAGTCTGTCCGTCCCTCTGTCTGTCTGCCTCACCGCGTCGTCCTCGTATCCTGTTGAGGAGCGCCCATCTGCCAGTCGACGATCCTCCTCCACTGGTAGTCTGGAGAACACATGGTTAAGGTAAGGGTCTGGTGTGGTTAAGGTAAGGGTCAGGTGTGGTTAAGGTTTGGTGTGGTTAAGGTAAGGGTTTGGGGTAGTTAAGGTAAGGGTTTGGGTTGGTTAAGGTAAGGGTTTGGGTGGGTGAGTGAGTGCAACCTATGCTTAATATCCTCAATATAAACTCAAGTTAAACCGAGAACAGGTGGAGGTAGATGGAGGTAGATGGAGAACAGGTGGAGGTAGGTGGAGGTAGATGGAGAACAGGTGGAGGTAGATGGAGAACAGGTGGAGGTAGATGGAGGTGATTACGAACCCGGGTCTGGTTGGAGGAGGAGTTGAGGGCTGGGATGGTTCTGGAAAGAGCAGCTCGGATCTGAAGGAGCAACAAGCAGGTCACAAATCCTTATTTTGTATTTTAACGTTAAAACCACGACTGTATACAGTCCATTCTGTAAGGAAATACTTGATTTATGACAGGGGTCATCAATACATAGTAGTTTTTCAGATATTCAGAAATGTAAAAGTAAACCATTTGTTACATTTTGCCCAAAGGTAGCATACCTTTGGGTCCATGAGAGTCCCGAACACAAGAATGAAGAACCCCTGAAAAGAAATCATAGATGAGGAGCACTCTTTATCCTCGCATATCAACATTTAATAAAACACAACATCTCAACTCTAACCTGGGGCCCAGCGCCCCCCTGTGGTTCAGCACTGCTAGTGGACCTATCGCTTTCTGAACCTTCGAACCCGAGCTGGAGCGCGTGACGTCATCACGCTCTAGCGTCAGCGGAAGACCAACGGAAAATATACTAAGCAAAAAATAATATTTGAAAGTAGAATATCTTAAAAATAAGCGCACGATTATTCTAAGGCCCAGTTCACACTCATACATATTCTTAAAGACACGATGAGAGACCTGAAACTGTCCATTCCCAAAGTGACAGGACCCGAGTACGAAACACATTTGTACGATTGTGTAGCATTGTGTAGCATCTTATCCTAGCTATCTTTGCTGTATACAGGGAATGGGTTAACCTAGTGATTGTTAGCGCTTGGCACTTGGTTCTATGAACTTCCTTTCTGTACCCACAGCGATAAATTGTTTTGTCTTTCTTCTGTAAGTGGCTTTGGATAAAAGCGTCTACCCTGAATGTAAATGTACGATATGACGTCCACATACCTGTAAGGAGTTGAATAGCGCAAAGGTGACATGAAGCCCCAAATTCCTCGGAGCCACCATCAACCCAACACCGAGAGCCCAGGTGAGCCCGAAGGTGGGGGACAAGATGGCCACGCTTCTTAAGATGACCAGCAGCGTGTTCTTCTCCTCGGAGTGGCTGCTCTCAACGCCGCGGCGCAGCATCTTCGTCAGCACCACGATCAGGATGACAAAGTTGATGAAGACGATGACTCCGGCGGGGATGATGAAGGCCAGCAGGGCGAAGGTGTCTTCCCACCTCAGCCAGCAGCCGTTGTACTCCCGGATGTACCCCTGGGGCGCCGTGGCCGCCACCGTCACCACGGCGATGACCAGGGGCGCGCCGTAGCCCAGCGAGAAGCCGATGGCCAGCATGGTGGCCTTGGACATGTGGGAGAAGACCATGACCGTCCGGTAGAAGAGCAGCAGCGCCGACACCAGCATCCAGAAGAAGAGCGCCAGGTAGAAGAGGTGGATGAAGAAGGTGGCCGCGCTGCAGGCCGCCTGGGGCACCCTCTCCGTCGGGTCCGTCTCCGAGGTGATGGCGGCGCCGATGATGAACCAGATGTCGGCGATGAGCAGGGACACGGCGATGTTGACCAGCGACACGTGGCGCAGGTAGGAGGTGGTGTTCCTGGTCATGGCCTTCCAGGTGAGCGCCTCGATGATCAGACAGATGACCAGGCTGACGATGGAGATGGCCACGCCGATGTAGGTGATGATGTCCAGGGCCTCCGCGGCTCCTGGCGGGAGGCCCGTGGACATGAGTATGGAGAAGGAGGTCAGGTGGTCGCAGTTGCATTCCACCACGTCGTCCACGTCCGAGACGAAGGTGCATCCCTCGTCGTCCCAGCCGCCCTGAAAGTCGAGCAGCTGGAAGTTCCAGAAGACGCACTGCGGGTCCTCGGTGAGCGAGGTGTTCCGCTTGCGGTAGGACAGCGTCAGGTTGGGCCGCAGCGCCCTGGACCCGTTCAGCTGGATCAGCACCACCGCCGCGTTGATCAGGATCTCCGGCCCGGTGGCGTTGGCGTCCTGGCTGGCGTTGAAGCTGGCGTTGGTGCGGGGGGGCAGGACGTTGCTCAGGGTGGAGAAGGTGATGGTAGTGATGAAGGTGTCGGTGAGGTTGGTGTTCTGGAGATTGATGACCAGGCTCGAGTTGATGTGGGCCATGAAGGAGTCGCTGAACTGGGTTCTGTTCAGCAGGATGCTGGGCGTGGTGACGGAGAAGTCCCCGCTCAGGAACTGGGTGATGGTCTCCATGGAGCTCAGGAACAAGGAGCTGGTGTTGAGGGATCGGTTGGCGTTCAGATCAGCCCACGATTCGATGGTGTTGTCTCCAACGATCACATCCACCGTGTTAAGGATGCTCTGCAGAGAGAGGCCGTGGGTTGAGCACATGGTTCCTCCTGTGTGCACCCGGAGGGCGTGTCAGTGTGTCAGTGTGTCAATGTGTCAGTGTGTCAGTGTGTCACTGTGTCAATGTGGGGGGGGGACCCAACTCACCTGCATGGTGTTCTCCACGATTTCCGTGCTCACGTTGCCCACGTTGGTCAGGATGTCAACGATGGCTGAAATGGTGACCGGGGTAACTGCTGTTTGGCTTTGAACTTCCGAGGTGACCAATTCGCTGAGATTTCCCACGAACGATGGAACATTATTCTGATTCAAACTCTGAAAAGAGAAAAAAGGAAATATCCACAACTTATTAAGATGAAGCATACTGGGCCATATCTTGCATCCGCCGCAATTGACTTTCTACACCGACGCATGTGTCGTTGCTAGTTTGCAACTAGCGCGGAGCGTTCTTTTCCCTCCACAGACACGAGTCGCTAAATTAGGGAATGATCTTGACCCCCCCCCTCAGTGAAAGGAGAAGGCGTGATCTGGCGCAAACGTTCCCTGGTGCTATTTTGCAGTTTCAGAAAACAATTCCGCCACAAACAAAAATACCTGGTTTAAAGTCAGTGGCGCTTTGTTCAGATGCTATTTAAGGGCGCATGCATAATGTTGCTTGTGCACCTCGTGCATACACTTTGCTGCTCTCATCTACCTAGCCACACGTTCTTGTTAAATTATTTGGGAAGAACAGCTGATACAGCAGTAATAAGTTGTGCTTTTAAATCAATGCATTTGGAAACCGTACAGCAAACACATATTTTCTTGACACCGACATCATGTACAAGACCATAACTTTTAGGATTGATGAGTATTTCATCTGAGAACGAAACTGACTGGCTGCCGAGGACGCGAACACAGCTCTCGCTCTGGGAGTACAGAGATTGGATGGCCCTGAGGAGAGACCCCCCTTACCCCATACTCCCGCAGCACCTCCCACAGTTTCTCCCGGGGGACCCGGTCATACGCCTTCTCCAGATCCACAAAACACATGTAGACCGGATGGGCATACTCCCAGGCCCCCTCGAGAGTGAAGAGCTGGTCCGTAGTTCCACGTCCGGGGCGAAAACTTCATTGTTCCTCTTCAATCTGAGGTTCGACGATCGGCCTAACCCTCCTTTCCAGCACCTTGGAGTAGACTTTACCAGGGAGGCTGAGAAGTGTGATACCCCGGTAATTGGCACACACTCTCTGGTCCCACTTTTTGAACAGGGGAACCACCACCCCGGTTTGCCACTCCTTTGGCACTGTACCCGACTCCCACGCGATGTTGAATAGGCGTGTGTCAACCATGACAGCCCCTCAACACACAGAGCCTTTAGCATTTCTGGCTGGATCTCATCAATCCCTGGGGCTTTGCCACTGCAGAGATGTTTGACTACCTCAGTGACCTCCACCAGGGAAATTGACGACGAAACACCATCAACCTCGAGCTCTGCCTCCAACATAGAGGGCGTGTTATTCGGATTCAGGAGTTTCCTCAAAGTGTTCCTTCCAACGTCCGACAACCTCCTCAGTTGAGGTCAACAGAGTCCCATCCTTACTGTACACAGCTTGGATGGTTCCCCGTTTCCCCCTCCTGAGGTGCCGGATAGTCTTCCAGAAACACTTTGGTGCCGACCAAAAGTCCTTCTCCATGGCCTCTCCGAACTTCTCCCACACCCGCTGCTTAGCCTCCGACACGGCAGCAGCTGCAGCCCTTCGAGCCTGTCGGTACCCTGCAACCGATTCAGGAGTCCTCCAGGATATCATATCCCGGAAGGCCTCCTTCTTCAATCGGACGGCTTCCCTGACCACCGGTGTCCACCACGGTGTCCGAGGTTTACCGCCCCTTGGGGAGCCTAAGACCCTGAGGCCACAGCTAGCCACCGCAGCTTCAGCAATGGAGGCTTTGAACACCGCCCACTCCGGCTCAATGCCCCCAACCTCCACAGGAATGGTTGGAAAGGTGGGTGCTGGTCTCCGCCAGGGCTGCGCCTTGTCACCAATCCTGTTTGTGATATACATGGACAGGATATCGAGGCGTAGTCGTGGTGGGGAGGGGTTGCAGTTCGGTGGTCTGAGGATCTCGTCACTGCTTTTTGCAGATGATGTGGTCCTCATGGGATCATCGGCCTGTGACCTTCAGCACTCACTGGATCGGCTGGCGGGCCGAGTGTGAAGCGGCTGGGATGAGGATCAGCACCGCTAAATCTGAGATCATGACTCATAGCAGGAAACCGGTGGATTGCTTACTCCGGGTAGGAAATGAGTCCTTAGCCCAAGTGAAGGAGTTCAAGTACCTCGGGGTCTTGTTCGCGAGTGAGGGCACTATGGAGCGTGAGATTGGCCCGAGAATCGGAGCAGCGGGGGCGGTATTGCGTTCGCTTTACCGCACCGTTGTTACGAAAAGAGAGCTGAGCCGCAAGGCAAAGCTCTCGATCTACGGGAAAGGGAAGTCTGGGGCCCCCTGCTTGAGCTGCTCCCCCCGCGACCTGACCCCGGAAAAGCGGATGACGATGAGGATGAGGATGAGGAGTATTTGATCGTGAGAAAACATTGTTTTACCTCGAGTGAGTGTTAAAAATAATTAATGAATGCGGGCGTGCGTGTGTGCATCCATCTGTTTTAAACCAACCTGGTCTCACAGGAATCCGTGAAATGACAACGGAATTTTCTCCAATGCAAGTTAATGACGCTCATATTCCGTGGCACACACACAGATCCCCGTCTCAAAACCTGGTCTCACAGGGATCCGTGAAATGACCATTGCCTATATATATATGAATGAAATTCATATTGACGGTATGGCAGTATATACCTATTCTCGCCGGCCCTTCTTGAGTTTAATAGACCACTTTCGTTGCTTTGAGGAGGTCTGGTGGTCTCTGTGTATAATAAATATATATATATAAATATCTCATCTCTCATCTTCATCCGCTTATCCGGGGTCGGGTCGCGGGGGGAGCAGCTCAAGCAGGTATGTATAAATATGTATGTATTTAAATAGACATATAAATACCTATTTATTTATATATATATTTATTTATTATATACAGAGACCAGCAGACTTCCTTGAAGCAACAAAATAAATAAAGAAATATAGGCATGTGTGTATATAAATATATATATATATATATGTATATATTTACAGTACATATATATATATAAATACACATACATATTTATAGATAGATATTTTGTTATATATAGATGTTTATTTATTTATTTATTATATCCGGAGACCACCAGATGATAGATACCTCCTCGAAGCAACGAAAATGGTCTATTAAATTCAAGATGGGTGCATAGGTGAGAACAGGGACAAAGTGCCATACCGTCAATATGAATTTCATTCTTATATATATTTATAGGCTATGGTCATTTCACGGATCCCTGTGAGACCAGGTTGACTCGGTCGTTTGAGATGGGGATCTACCACGGATTTTGAGTTAAGCGCCCGTGGTCATTTCATGGATTACTGTGAAACCAGGTTGGTTTAAACACACGCAAACTAAACACGTAACGCATTATGCAGTCCATGGCAATGTATCTTAACGGGGGGACACATGCATATTAGGAACACAAGTCGATAACGATAATGCATACAATACTGATAAGAAACAATGTTAACTTCCTTACTGTACCGAGTCCTACAGCAATATAATGTTCTCTTTCTTCGGACAAATATACTAAATGAAAATGTCGGACCGACGCCAACCAGCTTGTATATGATCCATCCATTGTGTGTACCTCGGACTGGGTCAGGAGTTCGTTGATCCTGGTGAGATGCAGGTGTTGGTCTGGGTCAGCCACACCCTGCTGGCCTGGCACACAGCGAGGCGCTCCCCCTCCAAACCGGGCCCACACCCGGGACGGGACTCGTCCCCAGCCCGCCCACACCGTACAGCGTGTTTGTTGCAGATGACTGCTACACACGACAAACAAACACAAGGAGAGTGGATGGCATTTTTATGGGCTGCATTTATACTGCGCTTTCCTAGTACTAGTGGCCTCTCAAAGCGCTTTACAATAATGCTTAACTTTCACCCATTGAATCACACTCAACAGCCAGCTCGTCGGAGCAGTGAGGGTGAGGTGTCTCGCTCAGGGACACCTCGACACTCGGCTAGGAAGAGCCGGGATCGAACCGGCAACCTTCAGGTTACCAGCCGACTCGCTCTACCTTCTGAGTTTCATGCCACCCAAGAAGCATCCCTCGACTGGTTGTAGAGCTATAACTATAGAACTATACATGTGGCGATAGTAACACTAGTGTGACTTTGAGACATGATGCAGGCAGGATACTTACTATTATGATATCTATAATACTTAGAGCTATAACTTGAAGAGCTATGATTTATTAATTTCTGTCAAATGAAATGCGCTCATTTCGTGCGATTGAGAGCATCCCTGATGAGTTTGGGGTCCACCACATCGGTGCCCACAACGTCATCATGGCTCCGCCACCACCGGTGAGGGAATGCAATCACCTCTTCCCTCTTTACAAATGTAACCTGCAGCAGCTTTCAACACGAGTGTTACTATTCTAGACTTAGTCTCTCTAGGCCTCTCGACCCCTCTGACCTGCTGCTGTGATGATGTTGAGCCGGCTGCTGGCCTGGAAGCCGGGGATGCCTATGACGCGGCATATGGTGGTAACCGGCGTGGAGATCGTGCAGTCTAACTGTAGTCATATTGCACACAGTTGTTTCCCTGCTCCACGCTCTGCTGCACTGTTCCTGGTGGACAAAGGGCGGGAACATTCACATCCTGTGTATTCCTATTTTTTTACTTTTTATGATACAAAAGTTCATGTTCATAAAAGCTTTTTCTGAAGCTAGGACGTTACCTGATGGTAGGACTGTAGTAAAAAATACATTTCCTACAGAGAATGTGTTGTGAGTGCTGTAGTGCAAAGTGAGCCTGAGAAAATGTTTATGTAAAGCCACATAGTTTAAGACGTAAAGAGTTCAAAAGTCAAGTCAACAAAGTAAACATGCACACCATTTTAAATTTAAAGAAGTTAAAACAAATAGCTGATGTGATGAAGTTTGAAAACATTTGCGATAATATATAAATTTTATATCAAAAGTATAATTTATATCGAAAATCTGTTTATATATATTTGAATATCAAATTGTGTTGATTTGTTAAATGCTTGTATGAAGGTTGAAGGCTGACTTCCATTATAAAAAATAATATTTAAAAAGTAGAATATCTTCTAAGAGTATCTAAGAGTTAGAAATATTTAAAACATTTGAATAGTAGCGTGTATTCCAAGCTAATATGAACATTTTAAAAGTGGAAAGGTACCGGGTCTGCTGGGGTGATGGGGTCTGATTGCGGACAGGTGTCTGCAATCTGACCCAATCAGGAAGTGTGTATTTATGTGCCTGCTTGTCTTTCAGTGAGGGTTGGGAGAGAAGGAAGACGCTCTCTGCGAGCCAGAGAGAGCGTCGCTAGACCACGGGACGGACTGAACCAACATTCCTCGTTGTCCATTTGTTCGTGTACATTGTGTTTATTTGCCACGAACGGGAAATAAACCCGAGTTCGCTTCATTTTCACCAAGAACTGTGTCCTGACTCGTCTGAACCCGTTACAGTAGTCTCTCCATTTCTTTGGAAGGAGTAAGGCCCCAAAGTTTGTA
Source organism: Gadus morhua (assembly GCF_902167405.1). Lineage (NCBI taxonomy): Eukaryota > Metazoa > Chordata > Actinopteri > Gadiformes > Gadidae > Gadus > Gadus morhua. The sequence continues at coordinate 912,495 of NC_044068.1, read as the reverse complement.
GAGCATAAGAATGAAAGAAAAAAGAAAGACTAAGAACAACAATAGTTGAGCGCTGCTTGCAGCACTCACCACATTAACTGGGATGTCCTTGGAGCTGTGACTGTAGGGTGGTGCTTACCTGGTGTCACACCGACCCACTGGGGCCTGTAGGGCGGCTGGACACAGCATCTCCGCGGCGTATCTGTATTGCCGCCGCCCCTACAGACGGCGTTGCTCTCTCTGTTGACCAGGAGGACGGGAGCTGCCAGGAGGGTCGTCGTGGTGAAGCGCCCACGCTGGATGAACCTCAGAGCTCCGCTCACCAGCGTGCAGGTGAATGGACCTGAGACCAACCAATGACAAGAGGCACAGAGGCGGACGTGACCACTCAACACATGGGCCATGCTGACGGCGTGGAGGTGAGTGCTGGGGGCCCGGGGACTCACCCCTGTCCGAGGGGGACCAGGTTGCTGATGGTCAGCCTGGAGCCTGTGGCGCTACTGGTTATCTGGAAGCGGCCTCGGTTCTCTGGACGGGATTGGTGCCCAGAGTCCAGGTGACCGTGGCCAGGTCCTCGATGCCCGCCTGGGGAGGCGGGGGTCCACAGGTCAGTGTCCGGGGCCTGGCCGTGTACACCGGGCTGGGAAGGTGATGGGGTCAGGGCCTGTCAGGGGAGGGCAGAGTGGAGGTGTCATGCCAAATTTGTACCGGCTGCCAAATTTGTACCGAGCGCGTCATCCATACGTATCCATTCCAAACCTGTCTGGCAACAGATGATCGCGTCGTCCGTTGCCGGGCAGGTTCAAAAAACATTCGCGCTCTTGTTGCCAAAGACGAAATAACATAATACAGTTAACGGATCGCTAGATAACACTTGTTTTTACTTATATTTGTTTTGTATTTAATTGTTTAATCAAATTTAGCTAGTAAACTGAGTGTTTTAAAGCGGGTTTCAAAAAACATTTGCCTCATGTTGCCAAAGACGAATAACATAATACAGAAAACGGATCGCTAGATAACACTTGTTTTTACTTTATATTTGTATTGTATTTAATTGTTTAATCAATTTAGCAAGTAAACTGAGTGTTTAAAGCAGGGTCAAGGACGAAATAGCACAATACAGATAACGGATCGCTAGATAGAAGGTTGCGAATGTCCGTGAACCTTTCACGTCGTTCGACGCGATCGTCCGTTGCCAGGCAACGGACGACGCGATCATCTGTTGCCAGGCAGGTTTGGAATGGATTACGTATGGATGACGCGCCCGGTACAAATTTGGGCCAGCCGGTACAAATTTGGCATGACAGAGGCGTTCACAAACATGAATATCACAGGATTATGTGCAGGGGCATCTATCATACGAGTAAAAGTATCTATCGTACGAGTAAAAGTATCTATCGTACGAGTAAAAGTATCTATCGTACGAGTAAAAGTATCTATCGTAACGAGTAAAAGTATCTATCGTACGAGTAAAAGTATCTATCGTACGAGTAAAAGTATCTATCATGTGACTATATATATCTATCATATGAGTTTAAGTATCTATCAAATGAGTATCAGTATCTATATATGAGTATCAGTATCTATAATATGAGTATCAGTATCTATAATCAGAGTATCAGTATCATATGAGTATCAGTATCTATAATCAGAGTATCAGTATCATATGAGTATAAGTATCTATAATCAGAGTAAGTATCATATGAGTATAAGTATCTATCATCAGAGTATCAGTATCATATGAGTATGAGTATCTATAATCAGAAGTATCAGTATCATATGAGTTGAGTATCTATAATCAGAGTTCATATCATATGAGTTCAGTATCTATAATCAGAGTATCAGTATCATATGAGTATCATGAGTATGAGTCTCCATCCTCTCTTTGACTGACTGATGAAGGGTTCGGTGGTTAAGGCCCAGGCACCGCGGCGATGGGCTTAAAGCTCTGCGTCAGTTGAGGTTGCGGCCGTCAGCTCTCCATCAACCACCTCGGTCGTCCTGATAGTGAAGTCGACGACGACACTTCCCCGCGCTGGCAAACAGAACAGTCCGTTAGCATCCCGTTAGCATCCAGCTCCATCATGTAGGATGTTAATCTACGATCTCAATATATATATATATATATATTATATATATATAATATATATATACAGGTGCTGGTCATATTATTAGAATATCATGAAAAAGTTGATTTATTTCATTAATTCCATTTAGAAAGTCAAACCTGTAGAATGTATACATTCATTCCAAACAGACTGATACATTATAAGTGTTTTTTGCCAAAAAAGAATATGATTATAGCTGACAACCAATGAAAACCCTAAATTCAACATCTCAGAAAATTAGAATATGGTGAAAAGGTCAGATATTGAAGACACCTGGTGCCACACTCTAATTAGCTAACTACTCAAAACACCTGGAAAAGCCTTTAAATGGTCTCTCGTTTTGATTCTGTATGACACACAATCATGGGGAAGACTGCTGACTTGACAACTGTCCAAAAGATGACCATTGATACTTTAAAGAAGGAGGGCAAGACACAAAAGGTCATTGCCAAAGAGGTTGGATGTTCCCAGAGCCTCTGTGTCCCAAGCACATTAATAGAGAGGCGAAGGGAAGAAAAAGATGTGGTAGAAAAGAGTGTACAAGCAAGAGGGATATAAACGCGCCCTGGAGAGGATTGTCAAACAAAACCGATTCAAAAATGTGGGGGAGATCCACAAAGAGTGGACTGTAGCTGGAGTCAGTGCTTCAAGAAGCACCACACACCGACGTATGCAAGATATGGGCTTCAGCTGTCGCATTCCTCGTGTAAGCCACTCTTGAATAAGAGACAACGTCAAAAGCGTCTCGCCTGGGCTCAAGACAAAAAGGACTGGACTGCTGCTGAGTGGTCCAAAGTTATGTTTTCAGATGAAAGTAAATTTTGTATCTCCTTTGGAAATCAAGGTCCCAGAGTCTGGAGGAAGACAGGAGAGGCACAGAATCCACGTTGCCTGAAGTCCAGTGTAAAATTTCCACAGTCAGTAATGGTCTGGGGTGCCATGTCATCTGCTGCTGTTGGTCCACTGTGTTTCCTGAGGTCCAGGGTCAATGCAGCAGTCTACCAGGAAGTTTTAGAACACTTTATGCTGCCTGCCGCGGACCAACTTTATGGAGGTGACGATTTCATTTTCCAACATGACTTGGCACCTGCACACAGTGCCAAATCTACCAGTACCTGGTTTAAGGACCATGGTATCCCTCTTCTTGATTGGCCTGCAAACTCACCTGACCTTAACCCCATAGAAAACCTATGGGGTATTGTGAAGCGGAAGATGCGAGATGCCAGACCCAACAATGCTGAAGAGCTGAAGGCCACTATTAAAGCAACCTGGGCTCTCATAACACCTGAGGAGTGCAACCGACTCCATGCCACGCCGTATTGCTGCAGCAATTCAGGCAAAAGGAGCTGCAACTAAGTATTGATTGCCATACATGCTGAAACTTTCCATGTTCATACTTTTCAGTTGGCCCACATTTCTAAAAAATCATTTGTAACTAATATTCTAATTTTCTGAGATACTGAATTTGGGATTTTCAGTAATTGTCAGTACTAATCATCCAAATTAAAAGAAATAAACATTTCAAATATATCACTCTGTGTGTAATGAATTCATATAAATATGTAAGTTTCACGTTCTGAATATAATTACTGAAATAAATCAACTTTTTCATGATATTCTAATAATTTGACCAGCACCTGTATGTATGTATGTATGTATGTGTATGTATATATATATATATATATATATATAATATATATATATATATATATAATATATATATATATTAGTGCTGTCAGTTAAACACGTTATTAATGGCGCTAACGCAAACCAATTTTAACGGCGTTAATCTTTTTTATCGCACGTTTTTTTCTTTTATTTATTTTTTCTTCTTTGGCTCAAACAAAGAAAGCAGTAGCCTGACTGCTATGTTCAAGGCAGTATTGTTTGTATGTTCATCGTTAATTGCACTATAGGCTTTTTTTTTTGTATCGTCCTGTTTTGATCAGTATATGCCAATGTTGTTATCAATAAAAAAACATTGGCACAAGGCAAGCCGATGCACTTCACCATGTTGATAAGAGAATTAAAATGAGAAGAATTATGGGACAAAGAAATCAAGGGATATTCAGCATAGAAAAAAAATTGAGTTAACTATGACATTAATGCGATTAATCGCAATTAAATATTTGAATCGCTTGACAGCACTAATATATATATATATATACTATAATACTTATGAAAATGGTATTGATATGGTTATGCATGATATAATAACATGGTACCTGAATCCTCGCACATTAATCGACCTGAATCCTGTGAGCGATTGATAGTTTGCCTCCAGCTGTGAGAGAAGCAGACTGTGAGTTCAGGTCTGTCACGTCTACAGAGCAGAATGTGGCCGAACATAGACCCACCACTGGCTGTACTGTTCCTCTCAGGTCTATGAACTGGCTGCTCGTTGGATTACTCAGTTCCGGAGTGAAGGGCAGGTCTAGGGTCATTAACATGACCACCTCGATCTCATCTGAAAGGCACAAGAGAACACGCGTTATATCCTTCACATGATTGCAGTGATTGTCATCTATCACATCCTCCGCCCTCCATCATCATCTTTGACCTACTTTGGCTCATCTACAACATCTTTCTGTTGCTACCACAACCGTTTAACCAATGCCTCGTGTGTGAATCTGAGCTTGTGATACTTTAGTAATTAATAATGAAATGTTTCCTCCAGATTCTCACACTACAAGCTAGTCGTGCA
>NC_044068.1:872704-905204 GCF_902167405.1 Gadus morhua | reverse complement strand
GAGGTGGGTGGAGGAGAGGGGTGGAGGTGGGTGGAGGAGAGGGGTTGGAGGTGGGTGGAGGAGAGGGGGTGGAGGTGGGTGGAGGAGTGGGGGGTAAAGGACAAAAAGTGCGATCTGTTTTGGGAAAAAGTGAAAATAATAAGTATTTGTTTTTAGTAAAGAATGCACTTGAATTGTTGGAAGGGGAATTGTTGAGCTATTAGAACGTACTGAGTGGGATTTGTTGGGAGAGCTGGCAGTATTCTTCATCAGGAGGAAGGGCATTGATGCATCCACACGTCTCATCAGTGATGTTGTCACATGACCCATGCAGAAGACACTTGTCACATGGACCAGCGAGTACGGATCCTCACATGTGCATTGGAACCCAGCCCCGAATGGGAGAGCAAACTGAGGGACAGAAAAAACACACGAAAGTGTTCATATTCAAAGGGATACATTTTGTGATGGAAAACAGTCAGTCCTATCCAGGAATGTACAAGTTTATTCAAAACGAAAAATTAACCAAACTATGTCGTTTCAGGTAGAGCTTCTAATATATCTCTATTCAAAGCAACGTTTTAGCCAATTTGACAAATTGTCTAACTTTCTCATGGATTTTGCCCGAACATTTCACTTCTCCATGCTCAATTTCACGTCTATTTACATATTCACTTACATGTTTATGGAGTTTAGGATATGGCCACTTACGTTGCAAAGGGGCAACAAGAAATACCATGATACTTGAAACCAGTGATGCGATAACACACATTGCAGGAACTTTGTGTTCACCTGTGGTGATGTTGACCTCAGAGATCAGTATGTTGCTGTCGATGGGGAAGGGGTAGCTGATGTTATCTAGGATGCTCCTCAGTTCCTCTATCACTGTAACATTTGTGGTTTGCAGCTCGATAGTAGTCAGGTACTCATAGACCACTGGAGGACCTGCAGTGAGAACAGGTGCATCATGGGAAAGTATCCATTTAAAATACATTAGGTTAGAACGGGTGTATTTGATGTTTGCCAGGAAGCCAACTCTTTTCAAAGCCCTACTTGTTGATGGAGTTTGAGAAGTGGTGGATGGAGGTGGAGAAGTGGTTGATGGAGGTGGAGAAGTGGTTGTTGGAGGTGGAGAAGTGGTGAACGGAGGTGCAGAAGTGGTTGACGGAGGTGCAGAAGTTGTGGACGGAGGTGCAGAAGTCGTGATAGGACAAGTTGTATTGACTGTTTGGAGACAAAAGTCAAGTTCATAGTTTGAATAAACGTTTAACACAAAGCTATTCACCTCATAACCTGCTGACATTAAGAAGCAAATCACCATAACCATTATAAGTTCTTCTAAAATAATGACTTCCATAAATGGGAGGGAGTCCTTAGTTAGCGATTTAACCATGTCTATTGTTTGATCAATCCCAGTATGGGTCCATACTCTTACATTAAGGACTCAGGAGAATTGAGGCCTTGTACAGTGTCACAGCTTCAGATTCTTGGCTGTGTCCACAGCTTTATGTCAACTGTGACCAGACATGGGAACGTACTGAGTTGGGAGAGCTGGCAGTATTCTTCATCAGGGGGAAGGGCATTGATGCATCCACACGTCTCATCAGTGATGTTGTCACATGACCCATGCAGAAGACACATGTCACATGGCCAGCGATACTGATCCTCACATGTGCATTGGAACCCAGCCCCGAATGGAGAGCAAACTGAGGACAGATAAACACAAACAATGTTACCGAAAACTTGGTCCAAATGATACACTTTGTGAATGACGATTAACATTTGTGATAGAAAGGTGAGATCAGACTTTCCAAGAATTGGTAATTTTGAAAATTCAGAGAGAATTTACCAATGTATGTGGATCAGTGGTAGCTTCTCATAATGTCCATTTGATGCAACATTTGAGCAAATTTGACCAATTGTTGAACTTTCCTGCCAGTTTGACCCATCATCGCACTTCTACATATTTAAGATGATGAATATTTACCCTCTCCCTTGCTTGTTTATGGAGTCTAGGGATATTGCACTTATATTTCAAGTGATACGCTTTTTAAAAATGTTTCATTCTTACTGAAAGACTTGTCTATAGCTTGAATGAGATTATATCCATTAATCCATCTCAAATGTTTATGCATATGTTCCTGATTCCCACAACTTTAGGGCTAAAAACATAGAAACAACCCCCACAAATTAAGCAGCATCTTCTTCAGAAGAGCTGCCTTTAAATCCTGCATTTTTGGTCACAACAGTCACAAAAGATCTCAGCCACATCCAGCAGAAACTGTTCAATACAGTCATAACACATCGTCAAACATGATGGACAAGCGAATACAGGATGCTTCAAACCTGTGACCCAGTCATCTGCAAAGAGCGATAGCACAACATTGGCAGAACTTTGTGTTCACCTGTGGTGATGTTGACCTCCGAGATCAGTATGTTGCTGTCGATGGGGAAGGGGTAGCTGATGTTATCCAGGATGCTCCTCAGTTCCTCTATCACTGTAACATTTGTGGTTTGCAACTCGATAGTAGTCAGGTACTCATAGACCACTGGAGGACCTGCAGTGAGAACAGGTGCATCATGGGAAAGTATCCATTTCAAATACATTAGGTTAGAACGGGTGTATTTGATGTTTGCCAGGAAGCCAACTCTTTTCAAAGCCCTACTTGTTGATGGAGTTTGAGAAGTGGTGGATGGATTTGGAGAAGTGGTTGATGGAGGTGGAGAAGTGGTTGATGGAGGTGGAGAAGTGGTGGATGGAGGTGGAGAAGTGGTGGATGGAGGTGGAGAAGTGGTTGTTGGAGGTGGAGAAGTGGTTGATGGAGGTGGAGAAGTTGTAGATGGAGGTGTAGAAGTGGTGTACGAAGGTGCAGAAGTCGTGATAGGACAAGTTGTATTGACTGTTTGGAGACAAAGTCAAGTTCATAGTTTGCATAAACGTTTACCACAAAGTTATTCACCTAATAACTTGCTGACATTAGGAAGCAAATCATCACAACACATTATAAAGTGCTTCTTAAATAATGACTTCCATAAATGGGCGGGAGTCTTTAAAGTTAGTGATTCAACCATGTCTATTGTTTCATCAATCCCAGTATGGGTCCATACTCTTACATTAAGGACTCAGGAGAATTGAGGCCTTGTACAGTGTCACAGCTTCAGATTCTTGGCTGTGTCCACAGCTTTATGTCAACTGTGACCAGACATGAGAACGTACTGAGTTGGGAGAGCTGGCAGTATTCTTCATCAGGGGGAAGGGCATTGATGCATCCACACGTCTCATCAGTGATGTTGTCACATGACCCATGCAGAAGACACTTGTCACATGGCCAGCGATACGGATCCTCACATGTGCATTGGAACCCAGCCCCGAATGGAGAGCAAACTGAGGACAGATAAACACAAACAATGTTCCGGAAAACATGGTCCAAATGATACACTTTGTCGATGGCGGTTAACATTTGTGATAGAAGGGTGGGATCAGTCTTTCCAAGAATTTGTCATTTTGCATTCTTACAATTCAGAGGGAATTGACCAATCTATGTCGATTAGTGGTACCTTCTAAATATGGTCACTCAATGCAACATTTGAGCAGATTTGACCAATTGTTGAACTTTCCCGCCAGTTTGACTAATCATCGCACTTCTACAAAATGAAGGTGATGTATGTTTACCTTCTCCTTTACTTGTTCATGGGGTTTAGGAATATTGCACTTATATTTCAAGTGATACACTTTTTAAAATTTGTTTCATTCTTACTGGAAGTCTTGTCTATAGCTTGAATGACATTTTATCCATTATTCCATCTCAAAGGTTCATGCATATGTTCCTGGTTCCCACAACCTTAGGGCTAGACATTTAAAAAAATATCCACAAATTGGGCAGCATTTTCTTCAAAAGAGCTGCCTTAAAATCGTGCAATTTTGTTCACATCAGTCACAAAACTTCACAGCAAAATCCAGCAGAAACTGTTCAATGCAGTCATAACAAATCGTCAAACATTATAGACAAGCAAATACAGGATACTTCAAACCTGTGACCCAGTCAACTGCAGAGAGCGATAAAACAACATTGGCAGAACTTTGTGTTCACCTGTGGTGATGTTGACCTCAGAGATCAGTATGTTGCTGTCGATGGGGAAGGGGTAGCTGATGTTATCCAGGATGCTCCTCAGTTCCTCTATCACTGTAACATTTGTGGTTTGCAACTCGATAGTAGTCAGGTACTCATAGACCACTGGAGGACCTGCAGTGAGAACAGGTGCATCGTGGGAAAGTATCCATTTCAAATACATTAGGTTAGTATGTGTGTATTTCATGTTTGCTAGGAAGCCAACTCTTTTCAAAGCCCTACTTGTTGATGGAGTTTGAGAAGTGGTGGATGGATTTGGAGAGGTGGTTGATGGAGGTGGAGAAGTGGTTGATGGAGGTGGAGAAGTGGTTGATGGAGGTGGAGAAGTTGTAGATGGAGGTGTAGAAGTGGTGAACGGAGGTGCAGAAGTCGTGATAGGACAAGTTGTATTGACTGTTTGGAGACAAAAGTCAAGTTCATGGTTTACATAAACGTTTAACACAAAGTTATTCACCTCATAACTTGCTGACATTAGGAAGCAAATCATCACAAACACATTATAAAGTGCTTCTTAAATAATGACTTCCATAAATTGGAGGGAGTCTTTAAAGTTAGTGATTTAACCATGCCTATTGTTGGATCAATCCCAGTATGGGTCAATACTCTTACATTAAGGACTCAGGAGAATTGAGGCCTTGTAGAGTGTCACAGCTTCAGATTCTTGGCTGTATCCACAGTTTTATGTCAACTGTGACCAGACATGAGAACGTACTGAGTTGGGAGAGCTGGCAGTATTCTTCATCAGGGGGAAGGGCATTGATGCATCCACACGTCTCATCAGTGATGTTGTCACATGACCCATGCAGAAGACACTTGTCACATGGCCAGCGATACGGATCCTCACATGTGCATTGGAACCCAGCCCCGAATGGAGAGCAAACTGAGGACAGATAAACACAAACAATGTTCCGGAAAACTTGGTCCAAATGATACACTTTGTGGATGGCGGTTAACATTTGTGATAGAAAGTTGGGATCAGTCTTTCCAAGAATTTGTCATTTTGCATTCTTACAATTCAGAGGGAATTGACCAATCTATGTCGATTAGTGGTACCTTCTAAATATGTTCACTCAATGCAACATTTGAGCAGATTTGACCAATTGTTGAACTTTCCCGCCAGATTGATTAATCATCGCACTTCTACAAAATTAAGGTGATGTATGTTCACCTTCTCCTTTACTTGTTCATGGGGTTTAGGAATATTGCACTTATATTTCAAGTGATACACTTTTTAAAATTTGTTTCATTCTTACTGGTAGTCTTGTCTATAGCTTGAATGACATTTTATCCATTATTCCATCTCAAAGGGTCATGCATATGTTCCTGGTTCCCACAACCTTTGGGCTAGACATTTAAAAAATATCCACAAATTGGGCAGCATTTTCTTCAAAAGAGCTGCCTTAAAATCGTGCAATTTTGTTCACATCAGTCACAAAACTTCACAGCAAAATCCAGCAGAAACTGTTCAATGCAGTCATAACAAATCGTCAAACATTATAGACAAGCAAATACAGGATACTTCAAACCTGTGACCCAGTCAACTGCAGAGAGCAATAAAACAACATTGGCAGAACTTTGTGTTCACCTGTGGTGATGTTGACCTCAGAGATCAGTATGTTGCTGTCGATGGGGAAGGGGTAGCTGATGTTATCCAGGATGCTCCTCAGTTCCTCTATCACTGTAACATTTGTGGTTTGCAACTCGATAGTAGTCAGGTACTCATAGACCACTGGAGGACCTGCAGTGAGAACAGGTGCATCGTGGGAAAGTATCCATTTCAAATACATTAGGTTAGTATGTGTGTATTTGATGTTTGCTAGGAAGCCAACTCTTTTCAAAGCCCTACTTGTTGATGGAGTTTGAGAAGTGGTGGATGGATTTGGAGAAGTGGTTGATGGAGGTGGAGAAGTGGTTGATGGAGGTGGAGAAGTGGTTGATGGAGGTGGAGAAGTGGTGGATGGAGGTGGAGAAGTGGTTGTTGGAGGTGGAGAAGTGGTTGATGGAGGTGGAGAAGTTGTAGATGGAGGTGTAGAAGTGGTGTACGAAGGTGCAGAAGTCGTGATAGGACAAGTTGTATTGACTGTTTGGAGACAAAAGTCAAGTTCATAGTTTGCATAAACGTTTACCACAAAGTTATTCACCTAATAACTTGCTGACATTAGGAAGCAAATCATCACAACACATTATAAAGTGCTTCTTAAATAATGACTTCCATAAATGGGCGGGAGTCTTTAAAGTTAGTGATTCAACCATGTCTATTGTTTCATCAATCCCAGTATGGGTCCATACTCTTACATTAAGGACTCAGGAGAATTGAGGCCTTGTACAGTGTCACAGCTTCAGATTCTTGGCTGTGTCCACAGCTTTATGTCAACTGTGACCAGACATGAGAACGTACTGAGTTGGGAGAGCTGGCAGTATTCTTCATCAGGGGGAAGGGCATTGATGCATCCACACGTCTCATCAGTGATGTTGTCACATGACCCATGCAGAAGACACTTGTCACATGGCCAGCGATACGGATCCTCACATGTGCATTGGAACCCAGCCCCGAATGGAGAGCAAACTGAGGACAGATAAACACAAACAATGTTCCGGAAAACATGGTCCAAATGATACACTTTGTCGATGGCGGTTAACATTTGTGATAGAAGGGTGGGATCAGTCTTTCCAAGAATTTGTCATTTTGCATTCTTACAATTCAGAGGGAATTGACCAATCTATGTCGATTAGTGGTACCTTCTAAATATGTTCACTCAATGCAACATTTGAGCAGATTTGACCAATTGTTGAACTTTCCCGCCAGTTTGACTAATCATCGCACTTCTACAAAATTAAGGTGATGTATGTTTACCTTCTCCTTTACTTGTTCATGGGGTTTAGGAATATTGCACTTATATTTCAAGGGATACACTTTTTAAAATTTGTTTCATTCTTACTGGAAGTCTTGTCTATAGCTTGAATGACATTTTATCCATTATTCCATCTCAAAGGTTCATGCATATGTTCCTGGTTCCCACAACCTTAGGGCTAGACATTTAAAAAAATATCCACAAATTGGGCAGCATTTTCTTCAAAAGAGCTGCCTTAAAATCGTGCAATTTTGTTCACATCAGTCACAAAACTTCACAGCAAAATCCAGCAGAAACTGTTCAATGCAGTCATAACAAATCGTCAAACATTATAGACAAGCAAATACAGGATACTTCAAACCTGTGACCCAGTCAACTGCAGAGAGCAATAAAACAACATTGGCAGAACTTTGTGTTCACCTGTGGTGATGTTGACCTCAGAGATCAGTATGTTGCTGTCGATGGGGAAGGGGTAGCTGATGTTATCCAGGATGCTCCTCAGTTCCTCTATCACTGTAACATTTGTGGTTTGCAACTCGATAGTAGTCAGGTACTCATAGACCACTGGAGGACCTGCAGTGAGAACAGGTGCATCGTGGGAAAGTATCCATTTCAAATACATTAGGTTAGTATGTGTGTATTTGATGTTTGCTAGGAAGCCAACTCTTTTCAAAGCCCTACTTGTTGATGGAGTTTGAGAAGTGGTGGATGGATTTGGAGAGGTGGTTGATGGAGGTGGAGAAGTGGTTGATGGAGGTGGAGAAGTGGTTGATGGAGGTGGAGAAGTTGTAGATGGAGGTGTAGAAGTGGTGAACGGAGGTGCAGAAGTCGTGATAGGACAAGTTGTATTGACTGTTTGGAGACAAAAGTCAAGTTCATGGTTTACATAAACGTTTAACACAAAGTTATTCACCTCATAACTTGCTGACATTAGGAAGCAAATCATCACAACACATTATAAAGTGCTTCTTAAATAATGACTTCCATAAATTGGAGGGAGTCTTTAAAGTTAGTGATTTAACCATGCCTATTGTTGGATCAATCCCAGTATGGGTCAATACTCTTACATTAAGGACTCAGGAGAATTGAGGCCTTGTAGAGTGTCACAGCTTCAGATTCTTGGCTGTATCCACAGTTTTATGTCAACTGTGACCAGACATGAGAACGTACTGAGTTGGGAGAGCTGGCAGTATTCTTCATCAGGGGGAAGGGCATTGATGCATCCACACGTCTCATCAGTGATGTTGTCACATGACCCATGCAGAAGACACTTGTCACATGGCCAGCGATACGGATCCTCACATGTGCATTGGAACCCAGCCCCGAATGGAGAGCAAACTGAGGACAGATAAACACAAACAATGTTCCGGAAAACTTGGTCCAAATGATACACTTTGTGGATGGCGGTTAACATTTGTGATAGAAAGTTGGGATCAGTCTTTCCAAGAATTTGTCATTTTGCATTCTTACAATTCAGAGGGAATTGACCAATCTATGTCGATTAGTGGTACCTTCTAAATATGTTCACTCAATGCAACATTTGAGCAGATTTGACCAATTGTTGAACTTTCCCGCCAGATTGATTAATCATCGCACTTCTACAAAATTAAGGTGATGTATGTTCACCTTCTCCTTTACTTGTTCATGGGGTTTAGGAATATTGCACTTATATTTCAAGTGATACACTTTTTAAAATTTGTTTCATTCTTACTGGTAGTCTTGTCTATAGCTTGAATGACATTTTATCCATTATTCCATCTCAAAGGGTCATGCATATGTTCCTGGTTCCCACAACCTTTGGGCTAGACATTTAAAGAATATCCACAAATTGGGCAGCATTTTCTTCAAAAGAGCTGCCTTAAAATCGTGCAATTTTGTTCACATCAGTCACAAAACTTCACAGCAAAATCCATCAGAAACTGTTCAATGCAGTCATAACAAATCGTCAAACATTATAGACAAGCAAATACAGGATACTTCAAACCTGTGACCCAGTCAACTGCAGAGAGCAATAAAACAACATTGGCAGAACTTTGTGTTCACCTGTGGTGATGTTGACCTCAGAGATCAGTATGTTGCTGTCGATGGGGAAGGGGTAGCTGATGTTATCCAGGATGCTCCTCAGTTCCTCTATCACTGTAACATTTGTGGTTTGCAACTCGATAGTAGTCAGGTACTCATAGACCACTGGAGGACCTGCAGTGAGAACAGGTGCATCGTGGGAAAGTATCCATTTCAAATACATTAGGTTAGTATGTGTGTATTTGATGTTTGCTAGGAAGCCAACTCTTTTCAAAGCCCTACTTGTTGATGGAGTTTGAGAAGTGGTGGATGGATTTGGAGAGGTGGTTGATGGAGGTGGAGAAGTGGTTGATGGAGGTGGAGAAGTGGTTGATGGAGGTGGAGAAGTGGTTGATGGAGGTGGAGAAGTTGTAGATGGAGGTGTAGAAGTGGTGAACGGAGGTGCAGAAGTCGTGATAGGACAAGTTGTATTGACTGTTTGGAGACAAAAGTCAAGTTCATGGTTTACATAAACGTTTAACACAAAGTTATTCACCTCATAACTTGCTGACATTAGGAAGCAAATCATCACAACACATTATAAAGTGCTTCTTAAATAATGACTTCCATAAATTGGAGGGAGTCTTTAAAGTTAGTGATTTAACCATGTCTATTGTTTGATCAATCCCAGTATGGGTCAATACTCTTACATTAAGGACTCAGGAGAATTGAGGCCTTGTAGAGTGTCACAGCTTCAGATTCTTGGCTGTATCCACAGTTTTATGTCAACTGTGACCAGACATGAGAACGTACTAGGTTGGGAGAGCTGGCAGTATTCCTCATCAGGGGGAAGGGCATTGATGCATCCACACGTCTCATCAGTGATGTTGTCACATGACCCATGCAGAAGACACTTGTCACATGGCCAGCGATACGGATCCTCACATGTGCATTGGAACCCAGCCCCGAATGGAGAGCAAACTGAGGACAGATAAACACAAACAATGTTCCGGAAAACTTGGTCCAAATGATACACTTTGTGGATGGCGGTTAACATTTGTGATAGAAAGGTGGGATCAGTCTTTCCAAGAATTTGTCATTTTGTATTCTTACAATTCAGAGGGAATTTACCAATCTATGTCGATTAGTGGTACCTTCTAAATATGTTCACTCAATGCAACATTTGAGCAGATTTGACCAATTGTTGAACTTTCCCGCCAGTTTGACCAATCATCGCACTTCTACATAATTAAGGTGATGGATGTTTTATCTTCCCCTTTACTTGTTTATGGGGTTTCGGAATATTGCACTTATATTTCAAGTGATACACTTTTTAAAATTGGTTTCATTCTTACTGGAAGACTTGTCTATAGCTTGAATGACATTTTATCCATTATTCCATCTCAAAGGTTTATGCATATGTTCCTGATTCCCACAACCTTAGGGCTAAAAACTAGGGCTGTCAAGCGATGAAAATATTTAATCACGATTAATCGCATTAATGCCATAGTTAACTCACGATTAATCGCAATTAATCATATTTTTTTTTCTATGCTAAATATCCCTTGAATTCTTTGTCCCATTAATTTTTCTCATTTTAATGCTCTTATCAACATGGAGAAGTGCATCAGCTTGCCTTGTGCAAATGTTTTTTCATTGATAACATTGGCATATACTGATCAAAACAGGACGGAACAAAAAAAAAGCCTATAATGCAATTAAACGATGAACATACAAAGATACGCCTTGAACATAGCAGTCAGGCTACTGCTTCTTTGTTTTGAGCCCAAAAAAAAAAAGAAAAGTTTTTTTAAAAATAATAATTTGCATTAATCGCACGCTAAAAAGTTTAACGCCGTTAAAATTGGTTTGTGTTAACGTCGTTAACGCGTTTAACTGACAGCTCTACTAAAAACATAAAAAAATATCCACAAATTGCGCAGCATCTTCTTCAGAAGAGCTGCCTTTAAATCGTGCATTTTTGGTCACAACAGTCACAAAAGATCTCAGCCACATCCAGCAGAAACTGTTCAATACAGTCATAACACATCGTCAAACATGATGGACAAGCAAATACAGGATACTTCAAACCTGTGACCCAGTCATCTGCAAAGAGCGATAACACAACATTGAAAGAACTTTGTGTTCACCTGTGGTGATGTTGACCTCAGAGATCAGTATGTTGCTGTCGATGGGGAAGGGGAAGCTGATGTTATCCAGGATGCTCCTCAGTTCCTCTATCACTGTAACATTTGTGGTTTGCAACTCGATAGTAGTCAGGTACTCATAGACCACTGGAGGACCTGCAGTGAGAACAGGTGCATCATGAGAAAGTATCCATTTCAAATACATTAGGTTAGAATGTGTGTATTTGATGTTTGCCAGGAAGCCAACTCTTTTCAAAGCCCTACTTGTTGATGGAGTTTGAGAAGTGGTGGATGGAGGTGGAGAAGTGGTTGATGGAGGTGGAGAAGTGGTTGATGGAGGTGGAGAAGTGGTGAACGGAGGCGCAGAAGTGGTTGATGGAGGTGGAGAAGTGGTTGTTGGAGGTGGAGAAGTGGTTGATGGAGGTGTAGAAGTTGTGATAGGACAAGTTGTATTGACTGTTTGGAGACAAAAGTCAAGTTCATAGTTTACTTAAACGTTTAACACAAAGTTATTCACCTCATAACTTGCTGACATTAGGAAGCAAATCATCACAACACATTATAAAGTGCTTCTTAAATAATGACTTCCATAAATGGGAGGGAGTCTTTAAAGTTAGTGATTTAACCATGTCTATTGTTTCATCAATCCCAGTATGGGTCCATACTCTTACATTAAGGACTCAGGAGAATTGAGGCCTTGTAGATTGTCACAGCTTCAGATTCTTGGCTGTGTCTATAGCTTTATGTCAACTGTGACCAGACATGAGAACGTACTGAGTTGGGAGAGCTGGCAGTATTCTTCATCAGGGGGAAGGGCATTGATGCATCCACACGTCTCATCAGTGATGTTGTCACATGACCCATGCAGAAGACACTTGTCACATGGCCAGCGATACGGATCCTCACATGTGCATTGGAACCCAGCCCCGAATGGAGAGCAAACTGAGGACAGAAAAACACAAACAATGTTCCGGAAAACTTGGTCCAAATGATACACTTTGTGGATGACGGTTAACATTTGTGATAGAAAGGTGGGATCAGTCTTTCTAAGAATTTGTCATTTTGCATTCTTACAATTCAGAGGGAATTGACCAATCTATGTGGATTAGTGATTAGTGGTACCACAAATTGGGCAGCATTTTCTTCAGAAGAGCTGCCTTAAAAGCGTGCATTTATGGTCACATCAGTCACAAAACTTCACAGCAAAATCCAGCAGAAACGGTTCATTGCAGTCATAACAAATCTCTCAAACATAATGGACAAGCAAATACAGGTTACTTCAAACATGTGACCCAGTCAACTGCAGAGAGCAATAAAACAACATTGGCAGAACTTTGTGTTCACCTGTGGTGATGTTGACCTCAGAGATCAGTATGTTGCTGTCGATGGGGAAGGGGTAGCTGATGTTATCCAGGATGCTCCTCAGTTCCTCTATCACTGTAACATTTGTGGTTTGCAACTCGATAGTAGTCAGGTACTCAAAGACCAGTGGAGGACCTGCAGTGAGAACAGGTGCATCATGGGAAAGTATCCATTTCAAATACATTCGGTTAGAACGGGTGTATTTGATGTTTGCCAGGAATCCAACTCTTTTCAAAGCCCTACTTGTTGATGGAGTTTGAGAAGTGGTGGATGGATTTGGAGAAGTGATTGATGGAGGTGGAGAAGTGGTTGATGGAGGTGGAGAAGTGGTTGATGGAGGTGGAGAAGTGGTTGATGGAGGTGGAGAAGTGGTTGATGGAGGTGGAGAAGTGGTTGATAGAGGTGGAGAAGTTGTAGATGGAGAAGTGGTGGACGGAGGTGCAGAAGTTGTGGACGGAGTTGCAGAAGTCGTGAAAGGACAAGTTGTATTGACTGTTTGGAGACAAAAGTCAAGTTCATAGTTTAAATAAACACAAAGCTATTCACCTCATAACTTGCTGACATCAAGAAGCAAATCATCAAAACACATTCTAAAGTGCTTTGAAAATAATGACTTCTATAAATGGGAGGGAGTCTTTAAAGTTAGTGATTTAACAATGTCTATTGTTTCATCAATCCCAGTATGGGTCCATACTCTTACATTAAGGACTCAGGAGAATTGAGGCCTTGTATAGTGTCACAGCTTCAGATTCTTGGCTGTATCCACAGTTTTATGTCAACTGTGACCAGACATGAGAACGTACTGAGTTGGGAGAGCTGGCAGTATTCTTCATCAGGGGGAAGGGCATTGATGCATCCACACGTCTCATCAGTGATGTTGTCACATGACCCATGCAGAAGACACTTGTCACATGGCCAGCGATACGGATCCTCACATGTGCATTGGAACCCAGCCCCGAATGGAGAGCAAACTGAGGATAGAAAAACACAAAATTTCCATTTATGTTGGAAAGCCGTTATTTAATTGTAACATCTGGTAATCAAGTGAAAACATTTTGCTTAAAATATTAACAGTTCCCTCTTAACTCAGTCACAAGACACAGAGTCAGTAACGGCCTGGCCCTGGGGGCAGGGTGGAGGCCTGGGGGGAGGGTGGAGGCCTGGCCCCTGGGGGGAGGGTGGAGGCCTGGCCCCTGGGGGGAGGGTGGAGGCCTGGGGGGAGGGTGGAGGCCTGGCCCTGGGGGGAGGGTGGAGGCCTGGCCCCTGGGGGAGGGTGGAGGTACCTGTGGTGATGTTGATGTCCGTGATCTCGACAGCAGGACTGAGGGCCAGAGGAAAGCTGCTGTTCTCCAGCCGGGCGCGGAGAGTCTCCAGGGTGGCCAGGTCTATGAGGTGGAGCTCCACCACCACCTCCAACACCACCTCCGCCTGCAGTGCTGCAGCCACAACACACACTCAGAACGGGTTCTGTGTCCTCGGCCACACCCTCCTACGCCCCGTACGATGGACCATCACCCTCAGCGTACGGAACCAGGAGGAAGGAGACAGGAACCAGGGGGAAGGAGACAGGAACCAGGGAGGAAGGAGACTGGAACCAGGGGACAGGAACCAGGGGGAAGGAGACAGGAACCAGGTGGGAGGAACCAGGAGGAAGGAGACAGGAACCAGGAGGGAGGAACCAGGAGGAAGGAGACAGGAACCAGGAACCAGGGGACAGGAACCAGGAGGAAGGAGACAGGAACCAGGGGGAAGGAGACAGGAACCAGGGGGGAGGAGACAGGAACCAGGGGGAAGGAGACAGGAACCAGGGGGGAGGAGACAGGAACCAGGGGGAAGGAGACAGGAACCAGGAGGAAGGAGACAGGAACCAGGGGGAAGGAGACAGGAACCAGGGGGAAGGAGACAGGAACCAGGGGACAGGAACCAGGAGGAAGGAGACAGGAACCAGGAGGAAGAAGACAGGAACCAGGAGACAGGAACCAGGGGGGAGGAGACAGGAACCAGGGGGAAGGAGACAGGAACCAGGAGGGAGGAGACAGGAACCAGATGGTAGGAGATGGAAATTTGAGGAAATATTAATTCAGGAAATATGAACCAGGAGCTAGCACATTGGAACGAGGAGGTAGGTGATCTGAACCGGATTAGATGAGGCAGAAAACAATCAGAACTCATTTTAGGGCGTAAGTGATCCCCATTGTAAAAGGTCAAGCACAATACATTGACTCCTCTGTTTAGATTCCTAGAGGCCTTGGCTGAACACGCCCTCTCTCTTACTGGAAGCACATGATTAACCTCTGGCACTCCCTCAAGACCTCAGCTCTTATTGTGTTAGAGACGCATGGGTTACATTGGTAACATATATTGGTTAATTTATTTCAATCTCTATTCTATACATACTATAAACTAGTTTCTGTCTCTATTTTCACTATAGACGTGTTTCTGTCTCTAGGTTCACTGTAGACCTGTTTCTGTCTCTAGGTTCACTAAAGACGTGTTTCTGTCTCTAGGTTCACTGTAGACGTGTTTCTGTCTCTAGGTTCACTAAAGACGTGTTTCTGTCTCTAGGTTCACTATAGACGTGTTTCTGTCTCTAGGTTCACTGTAGACGTGTTTCTGTCTCTAGGTTCACTATAGACGTGTTTCTGTCTCTAGGTTCACTATAGACGTGTTTCTGTCTCTAGGTTCACTATAGCAGTGCTTCTGTTCAGAGATGCTGTGTTCTGTGTGTGTGGAGGAGGGCTGGGTTGGGCAGCCTCTCCTGGCCTGAGGCACACCGATCGGACTCTGGCGCTGGGTGAGGCTGCACAGCGGTTGCGCGTTGTGGATTCAATGTGCACAAGTTAAACCAGCCATCACCACACTCACTTGGGAGACTTCCTGCATTGATAAATGGAAGTCGGCTTGGCTCAGAAGATTGAGCGGGTTGGCTCGTAACCGGGAGGTCGCTGGTTCGATCCCCGGCTGCTCCTCGCTGAGTGTCGAGATGTCCCTGAGCGAGACGCCCCACCCTGACTGTCGCCCTGCGTGGTTGACTTCGCCGTCGGCGTGTGAATGTATGCAATAACCCATAGTCGCTTTGGTCGCCAATAGGTTCAATAAACCGGTTCTGTCGGTTCTGTCGGAGGAGCCCAGGCCTCAGTGGCAGGCCACACGGTTTGTTACACACGGGTAATGGGGGGGGGGTGCAGCTCACATTCGATTGGTTGACAGGACTGCCCGTCGGCGGGGGGGCCGTTGATGCAGGTGCAGACACCCTTGGCGATGACATCACAGGCGCCGTGGGCCAGGCAGCTCTCGATTGGCCAGGCGAACCCTTCCTGGCAGCGGCACTGCTCACCCGCGCCCACCGGCGTGCATGCTGCGGACAGTAAACAAACCGCGTTGTCATGGCAGCTGCCGGGTGAGGTAGGGGCTTTCAATAAGAACGACATGAAGAATGATGTCAATACTGGTGTACTGTTCTTCTGATCAGTGGTCTCACATGGGTCGCCCTACCTGTGGTGACCTGAATCTCGCTGATCTGGGTAATGTTGTTGAGTTGGACCGGGAGGCTGATGTTGTTCAGTGCGGCTATGAGGCCGGTGGAACCGTTCACTTCGATGTCGATCACGTACGTCCAGTTAAACGTCGCCTCTGCAGGGAGGCGACAAGTAGGAGCCTCTCGTTATGCTGTTGTAGTTCAGCCTCTAATGAGGCTGTATTGGACCGCAAAACATCATCGTTAGAGGCTGTAGTAGAACAGCCTCATTAGAGGTCGTACTAGAACAGCCTCATTAGAGGCTGAACTAGAACAGCCTCATTAGAGGCTGAACTAGAACAGCCTCATTAGAGGCTGAACTAGAACAGCTTCATTAGAGGCTGAACTAGAACAGCATCATAGAGGCTGAACTAGAACAGCCTCATTAGAGGTTGATCTAGAACAGCTTCATTAGAGGCTGTACTAGACCATATCAGGTAGGGATAACCAGTTTAATTGCTAACTTAATTTTTGTTATAGTTCTTTGAAGACCAACCATCTGCTGTCGCTCTTTTCTGGCGAAACATCTCTTTCGGAGGAATGTCCTGAGACACATAACACACAGACACAAAGAGGACAGTCCAGTTTAATACCTGGCTAACAACATTCAACACAGACATATGAAATCGGAGACAGTTCAGTTCTGTACTTTTTGGCTGGTGTTAACAGAAGGAATTCGCATGGAGGTGCAGCATTATCAACAATTTGAAATGGGAAAGGTTTAATAGTTTAACAGTTGGCAGCATAGTGTACACTCTACCTTTGATTTCATGAACTCTCACTCAGATTTTAAAACATACAACACTATCTCTGATCTCAGGTACACTGTAGCTCTGATATTACATTCCCTACGTCTGATTTTACAAACACTACCTCTGATTTAAAAGAAACACTGTTCCTCTTATCTCCTGAACACAACCCCTGATTTCATAAACACTAAATGATTTAATAAACTCTGTATCTGAGTTGTGTGCAGCAGCAGCAGCAGAGAGAGGTCATGTTTCCCGAAGCTCCGCTAGGCATTGGAAAAAACTACTTAATTCATCGTTCAGATCTACTTTATCTTATTTTATTTCATGATTGTAATACCTAACTGTATATAGTTTGTTTTCGTCGTCCTCCATCGCTCGATTCAACAATACATTTTGGCACTTTTTACTCCCGGATCAGACCGCAGAAAAAGTCTTGGACTTTCCTATCGCCAACATGCCTCTGTACTCGGATATCTCAGGCACGGAGACTGGGAAATGCACAGACTGCACCAAACTGCGACAGACGGTGGCTTTAATGGAAACGAGACTAGCAGCATTAGAAAAATGCAAAGGACCCCTACAGGATACAGTGCCGATGGGTGAGTTTGCTGAGCTCACTCAGATACAGCAAGATGATCAAAGCTACGCTGTATCCTTCCCGAAGCTGGACAAGAGAGAGACAGTTCCAGCTGCGTTTCACTGGCACAGAGTCGGCGCTAAGCCAAAACAACATACCAAAGTGAATCAACAAGATCACTCAACGCCAAATGCTAAACTACCCAAAGCTAAAGTTATCAGCCGGATTAGCCCGTCACTGAAATTAACCCTGCCACTGAAGAACCGGTTCCTGCCACTTCAAGAGTCCACGAACGAGCCTGCCACCCATGCACCCCTGAGCCCCGAGATGCGTCCGGACGGACAGTGCGGACAGAGATGGAACATGAACCAGTCGCCATGGAGGCGAGCTGCGCATGCCTCGGCCACCTGCGCACCCCTGACCCCTGAAATGTGTCCGGACAGACGGTACGGACAGACATGGAACAACCAGTCGCCACGGAGGCGGGCTGCGCATGTGTCTGCCACCGTCCAACAAGGGCCCATCTCAGAGGAAGCAGATGAACCAGACACTCTGATTATAGGAGACTCAACCATCAAGGATATAACCGGTAAGAAGATCAAAACATGCAACTTCCCATATGGAATGGTTAGTGATATCAACCATAAACTAGCCAAAATCATATTGGAAAACCCCAAAATCTCACAGATTATTGTGCATGCAGGATTTAATGATATTCAAAGAGAACAGTCAGAACTTCTGAAGAGGGATTACACTGATCAATTGGATACACTGGACAAAATACACATCAACTCATTCATCAGTGGACCCATACCAGCAGTTGACAGGGGAATAAACAGATTCAGTCGTCTACTTGCACTGAATACATGGCTTTCCAGAGTCTGCAATGAAAGAGGAAGGGGCTTTATTGACAATTTCAACTTATTCTGGGGGCGCAAATATCTTTTCAGAGCAGATGGCCTACACCCAAACAGGTTAGGCTCAAAACTGTTGAGGGACAATCTTCTCTTCTCGCTTTACACACAGGCCACAATCTTGCCATAAAGGACGTTTCGCATAATCTGCTGAACCCAAGGTTGCCTATGTCAAAACATGGCAACTTTTGCATTCCTGCTGTAACCACTAAGAGAGTAAACAAAGGGAAACTTAGACACACTGCTAACCTCACAAATCTCATACATATTTCCTCCAAACCAAAAACAACCTTAAAGCCTATCAACAACACCATCAGGATGGGTCTACTTAATGTTAGGTCTCTTAATAACAAATCATTTTTAGTTAATGATTTTATTACCACCTCTAAACTGGATTTTATGTTTTTAACTGAAACATGGCTGGAACAAAATAACAGTGCAACCGTTCTGATAGAGACAGCTCCTCCCAACTATAACTTTTTTGATGCATGTAGATCTGGAAAAAGAGGTGGAGGGGTTGCTGTTATATTTAAAAATGATTTTCAGGGGAAACAGATGTTATTTGGTGACTTTCCATCATTCGAATACCTTTGTGCTGTATTGAAATGCTCCCCCAGAGTTCTCCTATTAATTATTTACAGTCCACCCACATACTCTGCAAATTTTTTCGATGAATTCACAGAATTATTGTCTAGCATCTCCACAGACTTTGACTGTCTAGTTATAACTGGTGACTTATTTTCATACTGATGATTTGAATGACAAGTGTGCAAAAAAACTTTTTACCATTTTGGACAGATTTGAACTGTCCCAACATGTGAAAGAGACTACTCATTGTAAGGGCCACACTGTAGACATGGTTATCACAAAGGGCCTCAATGTTTCTGATCTCTCTGTGACTGATCCTTCCTTGTCTGACCACTTTTGTGTTTTCTTTAATATATCTTTTATTCCCAACATACAGACAAAATCAAATACTGTCAAAAAACGGTATATCAATGAAGAATCGTATGTACTTTTTAGAAAGGCCATCTCCTTACTACCACCTCTCAACCCATGTTCTGCTGATGATCTTGTAGAAAACTTTAATTTGAAAATTTTGAAAGTCATGGATGTCATTGCACCTTACAAGGTTAAAACGATTTCTGGAAAGCAAAAGGCACCCTGGAAAAAAGCTGCTTCTGTAACAGCACAGAAAAAAGAATGCAGGAAGGTTGAACGCATCTGGCGTAAAACAAAACTTCATATTCGCCATGATATCTACAAAGAGAGCCTCCATGCCTACAATTCAGACTTAAAAAGTGCTAGAGAAACATTTTTCTCCAATATCATTAAATCCAATAATAATAATGCAAAAACCCTATTTGCAACTGTTGACAGACTGACCAACCCCCCAACACAAATTCCACCTGATCTCCATTCCACGCAGAAATGCAATGAGTTTGCAGCTTTTTATACTGATAAAATTGAAGGCATCAGACGCGCCATCAATATCTCCACTTCAAACAAAAATGTTGGACTACCACCCTGTTAAGGCAAAAGTAACGTGGCAGGGATGGCATGCTTTAATGTTATTGACTCTAAAACTCTTGTGGAAACTGTTACACAACTAAAGCCATCCACCTGTTGCCTTGATTCTTTACCTACCAACCTCAGTAAGAATGTTTTTGACTGCCAAGCAATAGACATATTGCAGATAGTTAACAACTCTCTCCAGTCAGGCAACTTCCCAAAAGCCCTGAAAACTGCAGTTATTAAACCCCTTTTAAAAAAGCGGAGCCTAGATACCTCTATTATTAACAACTACAGACCAATATCAAATCTGCCCTTCATAAGTAAAATCATTGAGAAAGTTGTCCTCCAGCAACTTAATCACTTCCTGGCATCAACTGGTTGTTATGACACCTTCCAATCAGGATTTCGACCCCTGCACAGCACTGAGACCGCCCTCATCAAAGTTGTAAACGACATCCGTCTTAACACGGACTCTGGCAAAACCTCAATACTAATGCTACTAGACCTCAGTGCTGCATTCGACACTGTAGACCATACAATACTTTTGGACAGGTTAGAAAACTGGGTGGGGCTTTCAGGCACAGTCTTAAATTGGTTCAGATCCTACCTACAAAATAGGAACTACTTTGTTTCCATCGGCGACTTTGTATCAGAATCAACCAACGTGATGTGTGGAGTCCCACAAGGTTCGATCTTAGGACCCTCTTTATTCAACATCTACATGCTCCCACTAGGGCAAATCATGCATAATAACAATATTGACCATCATTGCTATGCTGATGACACGCAAATCTATGTATCGCTATCACCAAATGACTATCGGCCCATAGATCTGCTGTGCCAGTGCATTGAGCAAGTGAAAGACTGGATGTGCCGAAATTTCCTTCAGCTAAATGAGGATAAAACAGAGATAATTGTATTTGTTGCTAAAACGGAAAGGCTTAAAGTAACCCAACACCTTCACTCTCTGTCCCTGAAAACCTCAATCAAAGCCAGAAATCTAGGGGTTATCATGGATTCTGATATACATTTCGAAAGTCACATCAAATCAGTTACAAAATCTGCATATTATCACCTTAAAAATGTAGCAAGACTTAGAGGGCTCATGTCCACCGAAGACTTACAAAAACTTGTACATGCCTTTATCACTAGTAAGCTTGATTACTGCAATGGTCTCCTTACAGGTCTCCCAAAACAAACTCTAAGGAAGCTTCAGCTTGTTCAGAGTGCTGCTGCTAGAGTTTTAACAAAGACCAAAAAATTTGAACATATTACACCAATTCTTAAATCGTTACATTGGCTTCCTGTAGGTCAGATAATTGATTTTAAAATCATGTTGCTAACCTATAAATCCCTACATGGTTTAGGCCCAAAATATTTAACTGATATGCTTCCACTACATAAGCCTTCTAGAACACTAAGATCTTCTGAGACCAATCTGTTAATAATCCCCAGAGTAAACACGAAACATGGGAAAGCAGGATTTAGTTACTACAACAAATGGCTGGAATAAACTCCCTGAGGATTTAAGACTTGCCCCAACTCTGAGCACCTTCAAAACAAGATTGAAGACTTTTATGTTTGCTTTAGCTTTCTGCTCCTGAGTTTGTATTTGTATAAGGGTTAGAGTCCTGAGTTTTGTTTGTATTTGTATAATAGCATGTCATCCAAGTGATTTGTTCATCTTTGCTAGTTTGTCAATGTTGATACGTGTACCTTTATTTTACTAAAATGCCTTTTTAACTTTCCCTTTATTTTCTATTTTTACCAGAAAAATACATGATCTGATACCAGAGAGAAAGGTTGCTTGGCTAGAGTCCTAGAAGCTGGGTTAGAGTCCTAGAATATTGTCCTTTAGGTCGGGTTGTAGTCCCGACTTGGGTTCCAGAGAGTCTGTTGATCTGATCTTAAATAACTTTCAATTTAATTTTCTCACTTTCTTAAATACATTGCACTTTCAATTTTACTTACTAAATAGCCTTTTTAACTTTCTATTTTACTCATTTCTTTGCATATGTTTTCTTTTACTTATCTATTATTTTATTTTATTGTATAACAATGTTTTTATGTGAAGCACTTTGAGTCTGCCTTGTGTATGAAAAGTGCTATATAAATAAAGTTGCCTTGCCTTGCCTACCTCTGATTTCATAAACACTAACCCTGTGATCTCATAAACAGTATACCTCTGATCTCATAAAGACTGTACCTCTGATCTCATGAACACTAAATCTGATTTCATAAACACCACCAATGACTTCCAATGGAGATGAATCATTGAACCCTTTGCCTCTGATTTCATAATCACTTGTACCTCTGATCTCATAATCACTTGTACCTCTGATGTCATAATCACTTGTATCTCTGGTCTCATAATCACTTGTACCTCTG
Source organism: Gadus morhua (assembly GCF_902167405.1). Lineage (NCBI taxonomy): Eukaryota > Metazoa > Chordata > Actinopteri > Gadiformes > Gadidae > Gadus > Gadus morhua. The sequence continues at coordinate 883,070 of NC_044068.1, read as the reverse complement.
GTCTCATAATCACTTGTGCCTCTGGTCTCATAATCACTTGTGCCTCTGGTCTCATAATCACTTGTGCCTCTGGTCTCATAATCACTTGTGCCTCTGGTCTCATAATCACTTGTGCCTCTGGTCTCATAATCATTTGTACCTCTGGTCTCATAATCACTTGTACCTCTGGTCTCATAATCACTTGTACCTCCGATCTCATAATCACTTGTACCTCCGATCTCATAATCACTTGTACCTCCGATCTCATAATCACTTGTACCTCCGATCTCATAATCACTTGTACCTCCGGTCTCATAATCACTTGTACCTCCGGTCTCATAATCACTTGTACCTCCGGTCTCATAATCACTTGTACCTCCGGTCTCATAATCACTTGTACCTCTGGTCTCATATTCACTTGTACCTCTGGTCTCATAATCACTTGTACCTCTGGTCTCATAATCACTTGTACCTCTGGTCTCATAATCACTTGTACCTCTGGTCTCATAATCACTTGTACCTCTGGTCTCCAGCCAGCCAAAGCTGTAAAGGACTCCTTAGACTCCAGGATGAGGTAGAGCAGGAGGAGGCTGCACGCCGACAGCCCCAGGGTCAACGTCGCCATCTCTGTCTGAGGGGGGATGCAGGAAAAACATACCTTTGGTAGCCTTTTGATTGTATATTTAACATATTGTAATATGCTTGTATAAAACCATAAAACAATAGAATACACCTGTGGGAGTGTGTGTGGAGGATGGGTGGTTTAGACAGCCTCACCTGGCCGAGTCTGATTGGGAACAGCTCTCAGATAGCCAGCCCGCCACACACACACTCACTCACTCACACACTCATTCACTCGATCAATCACACACTCACTCACACACACACTCACTCACTTGATCACTCACACACTCACTCACACACACACTCACTCGATCACTCACTCACTCTCTCACACACTCACTCACTCATATTCATACACATTCTTACACACAGATTCACACCATTATGAGCATGGTATCAATGAATGAGTGATTCTTCATGTCATCATAGCAGGTGATCGCCATTCTGACCTTTAATGGAGGTTTCTTGGCTGAGGCTTGATCACACCATCACCATAAGAAGGGAAACAGCGAATCAAGAAGCGTCTGCTGGTGGATCTTCTATAGAGAGAGACATAATGTTCATATCAATCATGAGTTGGATTGAGAGCAATCCGAACTATAACAAACAACATACAAATAAAATGATCTGCAACAATAACTAGCTACTCTCAATAACCAGTCCCTGGTATAAACCAGTTAATCATTAGAACCAGTCCCTCATAATAATAATGGTAGATCAGTTTTTTACAACGCTTTTTTAAATACTCAAAGACGCTTTACAGACGGGAATACATACAGACAGTACAGACACTCAAACAAAAGGAAAAAGAACAACACAACATAGACAACACATTATTAGAGAGAGAGAGCATGGAAGATAATAATAACCAGTCCCTCCTAAAAACCAGTCCCTCATAATAACCAGTCCCTCCTAAAAACCAGTCCCTCATAATAACCAGTCCCTCCTAAAAACCAGTCCCTCATAATAACCAGTCCCTCATAATAACCAGTCCCTCATAATAACCAGTCCCTCATAATAACCATTCCCTCATAATAACCAGTCCCTCATAATAACCAGTCCCTCATAATAACCAGTCCCTCATAATAACCAGTCCCTCATAATAACCATTCCCTCATTATAACCAGTCCCTCATAATAACCATTCCCTCATTATAACCAGTCACTTGCACTAACCAGTCACTCATAATACCAGTCCCTCCTAATAACGAGTCCCTGGTAATAACCAGTCACTCATAATAACCAGTCCCTCATGATAAAAAGTCATTCAAAATAACCAGTATATCATGTAACCAGTTAACAATGCCATTTCCCAGCCACACGTCTGTATCCACTTCCAAACTCGGTTAAATTGTTCCTTATATGTATATGTGTATTATTTATGTATGTATATATATGTATGAATAAATTATATTATAAGGTGATATACCTTTATATATGATATGAATATGTCAGCACAACATTGGGATGAAGACATGAGGAGAGATGATGAGTGAAGATCACATGTAAATGAGGACATGAGACAGAGGAGATCCATTGTTATGATGAGGGCATGAAAGAGGAGATCCTTTGTTATGATGAAGACATGAAACAGGAGATAAATTGTTATGATGAAGACATGAAACAGGAGATTCATTGTTTTTATGTGCAAACATGATAGAGAGCGGATCCATTGTTGTTGTTCTGAGGAAATGACTCAAGAGTGTGGTTACGTGGAGGAAATACTCGTTAGAAATAACTCGTTAAATGCACCGATTGATGAGTGACAGGTAATAGATGAGCCAATTAATGTGAATATTTTGTTGTAATTAGCTCAAGTCTAGTGGTACAATTTAATATTTTTGATTTTGATATTGACGTTAACCTTACTCTGCTTATTTCAACAATAAATCAGATGCTCTATAGTAGCTAGAGTCTACTTTTACCACAACTTGAGTTCTTCTTACGTTAAAGTAACACATCTTTTACTTGAGAACAGTGTGTGGCTGCTCTACGCAACTTTCAGGACCTTTATAACACCTTTCCAATAGTGGTATTTACATCACACATATATCAAATATCTACAGCTTACAATCAAACACAAGTCAGCCTGCGACCGACCTGCCTATCAGGGCCCTGATCGGGGCCCCTACTCCGAACCTGGGAACCCCAGAGCTAGCAATCGCAGTCTGCTAGCATGATAGGCTAGCTAGCTGCTACCCGCAGCGGGTCTGAAGTTATTAAGAACAACAGAAACTGTTGTAACCCGATAACCATGAAGGGCCCGAGTCACAGGTGAGGAGAAAGCTGCCATTGTTAACGTCTCCAAGCCTAGTCTGAGGTTTGGGATGAAGAAGAGAACAAATCACTCTCTCTGTCTCTCTCTGTCTGTCTCTATGTCTCTCTCTATGTCTCTCTTTGTTTCGCTATTTGTCTATATCTTTTTCCCTCTCTCTCTCTCTGTCTCCATGTCTCTCTCACTGTTTGACAATGTCTCTCTTTGTCTATAGATGTTTCTCTCTGTCTCTCCCTGTCTTCCTGTCTCCCTCTGTCTCTCCCTGTCTCTCTCTGTCTCTCTCTCTCCCTGTCTCTCCCTGTCTCTCCCTGTCTCTCTCTGTCTCTCTCTGTCTCTCTTTCTCTCTCTGTCTCTGTCTCTGTCTCTGTCTCTCTCTCTCTCTCCTCGTACGTGTAAATATGTGCCTGACATTGAAAGCTTCTAGCTAGGGAGGGATATGAACTCCTAATCTTGGTTCAAACTGATCTGAAGGGTTAGGAAGTACTTCTATCAGATTGAGGTCAAACACTTTTTTATTTCATGATAACAATCATATTATAATAAGAATTATTAACAGCTAATTATGTCTAAATTAATAATAACAATAATCACAATTTCTCTCTCTCTCTTACACACACGCACACTAACACACACACACACACACACACAATTGAATGGCGATAATCCATCCAACTGTAAGTAGCTACTACGGGCGGACACGTACACATTATTACCAAATGATTGTGTAATGTTCAAAGTTATTTAATTGTTAACTTAAATCAAAACTACAATAAGTCACATGGTTGTCCTGAGATGACCACTACCACGTCGTCATGACGATGTACACCTGGATGGGGGTCTCTTATTATTTAAATCAGCGGAACACAGTACTAACAGTCCTGTGATCTCCCATCACAGGAGAGCGCCAGCGAGGAGAACAAAGCATAACTTACCGGCTCCTCGAAGCTGCACGGAGGACTGGATGGTGTGTTGCGGCACACTGTCCACTGAGAGAAACGCCTCCTGAGATACGCTATTCTACGGTTCACACCTGTCGGACTGGTTTAGCTGCTCCCCTGCGCTGAAACAGTCCTTCACCGGCTGGGACGGCAGTGTTTGCAGGACCCTGGATATTCCATTAGCTGGCAGGAATTCAAACCTTTCCAGCACTTCCTGGAGTTAATGTTTGCTTGAACTAATCTCTATCATCTGATTGGGGAGATTCCTTTATCCAACACCAACTCCAATAAAGGATTGTATTACTACATCCCACTGTAGAACAGAGACTATTACTACCCCTAACTGTAGTACAGAGACTATTACTACACCACACTGTAGTACATAGACTATTACTACACCACACTGTAGCACAGAGACTATTACTACACCACACTGTAGCACAGAGACTATTACTACACCACACTGTAGCACAGAGACTATTACTACACCACACTGTAGCACAGAGACTATTACTACACCACACTGTAGCACAGAGACTATTACTACTACACCACACTGTAGCACAGAGACTATTACTACACCACACTAGTACAGAGACTATTACTACACCACACTGTAGTACAGAGACTATTACTACAACACACTGTAGTACAGAGACTATTACTACACCACACTGTAGTACAGAGACTATTACTACACCACACTGTAGCACAGACTATTACTACACCACACTGTAGCACAGAGACTATTACTACACCACACTGTTGTACAGAGACTATTACTACACCACACTGTAGCACAGAGACTATTACTACACCGCACTGTAGCACAGAGACTATTACTACACCACACTGTAGCACAGAGACTATTACTATACCACACTGTAGTATAGAGACTATTACTACACCACACTGTAGCACAGACTATTACTACACCACACTGTAGTACAGAGACTATTACTACACCACACTGTAGTATAGAGACTATTACTACACCACACTGTAGTACAGAGACTATTACTACACCACACTGTAGTAAAGAGACTATTATTACACCACACTGTAGTACAGAGACTATTACTACACCACACTGTGGTATAGAGTAGTACTAATACCACACTGCAGTAAAATCCTGTAGTACTACAATTAAGTAAAGATTATGTAGTAAAGATATTGTTGTTCTACACTCCCATCATGTACACTGTCCCATGTAGCAGAGGGGCTAAAGAGCATGTAGCAGAGAGGCTAAAGAGCATGCAGCAGAGGGGCTAAAGAGCATGTAGCAGAGAGGCTAAAGAGCATGTAGCAGAGGGGCTAAAGAGCATGTAGCAGAGGGGCTAAAGAGCATGTAGCAGAGGGGCTAAAGAGCATGTAGCAGAGGGGCTAAAGAGCATGTAGCAGAGAGGCTTAAGAGCATGTAGCAGAGAGGCTAAAGAGAATGTAGCAGAGAGGCTAAAGAGCATGTAGCAGAGAGGCTAAAGAGCATGTAGCAGAGAGGCTAAAGAGCATATAGCAGAGAGGCTAAAGAGCATGTAGCAGAGAGGCTAAAGAGCATGTAGCAGAGAGGCTAAAGAGCATGTAGCAGAGAGGCTAAAGAGCATATAGCAGAGAGGCTAAAGAGCATGTAGCAGAGAGGCTAAAGAGCATGTAGCAGAGAGGCTAAAGAGCATGTAGCAGAGGGGCTAAAGAGCATGTAGCAGAGGTGCTAAAGAGCATGTAGCAGAGAGGCTAAAGAGCATGTAGCAGAGAGGCTAAAGAGCATGTAGCAGAGGGGCTAAGAGCATGTAGCAGAGACGCTAAAGAGCATGTAGCAGAGCGGCTAAAGAGCATGTAGCAGAGAGGCTAAAGAGCATGTAGCAGAGAGGCTAAAGAGCATGTAGCAGAGAGGCTAAAGAGCATGTAGCAGAGAGGCTAAAGATCATGTAGCAGAGAGGCTAAAGAGCATGTAGCAGAGAGGCTAAAGAGCATGTAGCAGAGAGGCTAACATGATTTATAACTGTTTCAGGGTAACGTCAACTTGTGCATAGGAAGGATGTCCGTCAATCAAAAAGGCGTTTAAAGCATCATGGTGGATGTTCCACGCTGTAATTTATTGAACATTGGAGTCCAGCGGTGTCTATGAATGAGAACACACAGTCAGCCAGTGTTTAGCTCTTTAATAATAAGGAGAACATTTGCATGGTAGTAAACATTCTGGTTCCACACTCGGTGAGACCGGCAGAGAGACGCTACAGGCCTCCAGTCTCGCTCACAATCACTTGGTATAAAACACACGCGCTCACACGCCCATCTCCATGGAGACGTTCTCACCGCAAACAGCCAACACCGTCGCCATGCCGACCAGCGTCTACGTCAGGTCCAACCGCCTGGGCCGGGTACTCTGCTCATCGCCCCAGCTTATCATGGAGGGGTCCCCTTTAAAACTGGTGTGAGCCCAGGGGGCGTGGCCCACCAGGGGGCGTGGCCCACCAGGGGGCGTGGCCCACCAGGGGGCGTGGCCCACCAGGGGGCGTGGCCCGCCAGGGGGCGTGACCCACCAGGGGGCGTGTCCCACCAGGGGGCGTGTCCCACCAGGGGGCGTGGCCCATCAGGTGGGACCACTCAGGGGACGTGTCACACCAGGGGGCGTGGCCCATCAGGTGGGACCACTCAGGGGGCGTGGCCCATCAGGTGTGCCCCCCTCCAGGGATGAAGCACCTGAAAGTATGATAATGGTTTGATGAAGGTTTGATAAAAGTTTGATGAAGGTTTGATAAAAGTTTGATGAAGGTTTGATGAAGGTACAATAGAGGTTTGATGACGGTATGATTAAGGTTTGATGAAGGTACGATAGAGGTTTGATTACGGTATGATGAAGGTATGATTAAGGTTTGATAAAGGTTTGATGAAGGTTTGATGAAGGTACGATAAAGGTTTGATTACGGTTTGATGAAGGTACGATAGAGGTTTGATGATGGTATGATTAAGGTTTGATAAAGGTTGATAAAGGTTGGATGAAGGTTTGATGAAGGTACGATAGAGGTTTGATTACGGTTCGATGAAGGTACGATAGATGTTTGATGACGGTATGATGAAGGTTTGATTAAGTTTTGATGAAGATATGATTACGGTTTTATTAAGGTATGACTACAGTTTGATGAAGGTACGATTAAGGTTTGATGAAGGTTTGATGCAGTCCAGAGGTTCGTACAGTCTAAACCCTACGTGGGCATGGGACTGTCTGCAGGCATGCTCTCTGAACGTGGAAGAATCATGGGTTTTCTGGAACATGAAAGTTCCTGGACCTCTTCAGCCCAAAGAGGTTTCCAGGGCGTGCTCTATACGTTAATGCCTATGGAGCACGACAGACGAGACGCATCACTGCAGCGGAGAGACCGCTGCGCTACAAAAGACAGAACTGAACGGGACTAATCATGAATGTACAAAAAAATACACAACAAATCATGTCAGTTAACAGCATTTCAGATTAAAAAAACGAACGGATTAGACACGTTTCTGTTTTTGAAGAAAAAAACAATTAGTGCATCGCTATGCGTACATTTCAACGCTGCTTCACTGCTGGAAAAGAAATAGATTGTTTTACATTTCTAACTTTAAAAAAACTCCAGTACTTGGCTCCCAAATGTCCAAAAACACTTTATCATCGCTACATTGCCGTGGCACAAAGGTGTATTGAGCAGTACCATTATGATTATTAATATTATTATTAGAAGTAGCAGAAGCAGGATTAGTAGTAGTACTAGCAGTAGTATTAGTGGTGGGGGTGTTCTGTCCACGATGCCAACACGAAAGCAGTCCAAGTGGAAAGCAGTGGCTATAAAGTGCTTCAGATGAGAGCCTTTGGTTGAACAGCACATACGCCCCCTTCAGTCCTGTTGTGGTACTACAACCTAACGTCCAAACGCGTCCAACCCCGAGCCATACAGCTCCACCTTGAAGATCTATTGGTACTTAACGACTCAGTTCGGGGTCACATTTGTATGGCTTCGGTTTCAAAGCAGCTGATCGAGACATGAGAACGTTTTAAGTCAGAGGGACTACAAGCATGGTAGCGTTGAAGCCTAGCTAACGCTTAGCCCAGCTCCCAGCTAGCTAGCCTCTCCTCATAACAGGTGGGACTGTTCGTATTCCAGGGAAACCAAACTCAAAGTTTAGGCACATAACCTTCAGGTTGAGGTCCGGCTAGTCCCCCACAAAGTGTTGTCTGGTTTGGACGTGGACTCAGTGTTCTCCTGACGTGGACGTAAGGTTCTCCTGACGTGAACCGGCAGGGTCTTCTGATGTGGACACATTGTTCTCCTGACGTAGACTCAGGGTTCTCCTGACGTAGACTCATTCTCCTGACGTGGACCGGCAGGGTCTACTGACGGGGACTGTGAGGTTCTCCAGACGTGGACCTCCAGGTTCCCCTGAACACAGAACCCTTCTGCCAAACCCTGGTCCGGAGTCATTGAGTCATTGAGATATTCCATTACGGAACATTAAGGCAATGGAATCTTTAAAATGTGTGAGTTCAGAGAAGAGCTCAGCAGGAACGCGCTGGAGCTCCTCAAGTATGCGTCTGTCACCTGATCTTCAGTTATGCACGGTGTACGATGCGACAATGCGGAAGTGCCTGGCGCCCGGTGTCGATAGCTTCTCAAGGAGCAGATAAGCGCGGTCGATGGGGGGGGGGGGGGGGGTTCAGCAGAATAGATAAGGAGGTGACGGTAATAAAGAGTTCTCCTTCCTCCTTCCGTTGGTCAGCGGCCCAGAGAGCCACAGGCAGCAAGCACATCAACGCCAGCTGTTACTGTTCCTTTAATCACAGAATCACTGCTCCCCAGTGGACCGGCTCCAGGTCCCGGTCCGGGTCTAAAGCAGGTCAGGGAGGTGGCTGTAGACCGAGTCCAGCAGGGTCTGGCTGGCCTCCTGGCTCTTGGTGCCGGCGATCTCGAACAGGCGGTCCAGTTTGTCCTCGGCGGCGGGGATCTCCTCGATGACCTGCAGCTCCTGGGGGTTCAGGATGTGGAGCATGTCGTCAAACACCGGCTGGAGGTCACAGGGGTCCAGACGCACCTGGCGTAGCACGGTGTCCTTCCTCTCTGCAGGGGGGAGGGAGGGAGAGGGAGGGATGGGGAGGGAGGGAGAGAGGGAGGGAGGGAGGGGGAGAGGTAGGAAGGGACGGAGTGAAGGGGGGAGACGGAGAGGGAGGGGCAGGGAGAGAGGGAGGGAGGGAGAGGGAGGGAGGGAGGGAGGGAGGGGGGAGATGGAGAGGGAGGGAGGGAGGGGCAGGGAGAGAGGGAGCGAGGGGAAGAGTCAGATGTTAAGGACAAAACAAAGTGCACTTCCCAGCATGGCCACAAGAGGTCTCTAGTACGTATAAGCAAAATGGAGCCAAGGACGTCTATTTAATAACCTTTATATTATTATGAGGCATAATAGAGTCAATGACGTGAGTTCAATAACCTTTATATTAAAATGGAAGCATAATGAAGTCAATGAGGTGAGTTTAATAACTTTCATAGTAATAAAGAAGCATAATTGAATCATGGAAGTGTTTTAATAACATTACTCATAGTACATAACAGCTTTTACCAGCTGTGTTCAGCGACTAAAAGTAAATGTTCTGTACTCCGTTAATTGTATTAATTGTATTCTACTTTATTCTGCAGTTTTGTTAAACTCTTACTATATTCTGCTGTATGGTAATATATTCTGCTGTACTCTTCTGTATTCTACTGTACTGTACACTGCAGAACTTTACTGTACTGTACTCTACTGTATCATACTGTACTCTACTGTACTCTACTGAACTCTACTGTAATCTAATTTATTGTACTCTACTCTACAGGATTCTACTCTACTGTACTCTACTGGACTGTACTGTACTCTACTGTACTGTACTCTGCAGGACTCAACTGGACTCTACTGTACTCTACTGTACTGTACTCTGCAGGACTCAACTGGACTCTACTGTAATCTACTGTACTCTACTCTACTGTACTGTACTCTGCAGGACTCAACTGGACTCTACTGTACTCTACTGTACTGTACTCTGCAGGACTCAACTGGACTCTACTGTACTCTACTGTACTCTACTGTACTGTACTCTGCAGGACTCTACTGGACTGTACTGTACTCTACTGTACTCTACTGTAATCTACTGTACTCTACTCTACTGTAATCTACTGTACTGGGCTGTACCTTTGGTAATGAAGGAGCCCGTCCGGCTGAGGGCGGAGTCTTTGCTGGAGGTGGAGTCACAGCGGAGCAGAGGCTCTGACTCATCAGGGAAGAAGCCCCTGGCCACGCCCCCTCCGCCGTTACTGGCCGGGGAGGGCAGGGGGGGGAGGTGCTTGTGGGCCGGGCTCTGGCTCATGTTCACCGATGATGGCATCAGCTGGTTTGCGTCAAACTAGGGAGGGGGAGAGGGGGAGGCAGAGGGAGAAGGAGATAGGGGGAGAGGAGGAGAGGAGGAGAGAGGGGGGAGGGAGGGGGATAGGGAGAGAGGGGGAGAGGAGGAGAAGGGGGAGAGGGAGGGAGGGAGAGAGGGGGAGAGGGGGAGAGGG